>NC_056751.1:668433276-668640776 GCF_019279795.1 Protopterus annectens | reverse complement strand
TTTCTATTTTTGGGCCTTTGTTCCCCCAGTTTTTGTGACTTTGCCCAGATTTCTTGCTCTAAGAGGTTGAGAGGTATGGTCAGATGGTGATTCACTTGAAAGGGATTACTGTGATAAGAAAGCTGTATCATTACTTTAGAGACATTTTCTGATAGCTTGTTTATCCAATTCAAGTTTGGCAGAAGCCAGTGCCTATCTCATGCAGCACAAAATGCCTTTGGCGAGACATAACTGATGCCCAGTGGATGGTGGGCCACAGATTTGTGGAAGGCAGGTTTACTGATTAGCAGAAACAGAGAGAAAAGTGCAAAGATAATTTAACAGCTATTAAGTAGTGATGTGTGAGAACTTTTGACACAAATGCTTTTATTACAAAGCTTGCATACTGAACAGGAATGCATTTTTCTCATACATCCTATTCTGGAACTAAATTCTTACCCATAGATGAACTTGGTGCAGGACAAAAAATATCTGCTAGATGATTAATTCTTCTTGCATTCAAATTTTGCTTTATTATGCACTGATGTATCCCCACAAAAAAACATGTACGAAGACAGCATATCAGTGCTGGGGGAGTCACATATGAGCAACAGGTTTATTGTTTCATTGCTGAACTTTCACCCCCAGCAAAGTGTAGTAACTCATTAACCAAATTTGAAAGCTAAAAAAATATGTAGCATATATGGAAAGAGAGAAAGAGACAACTTTGTTTGACAGAAAATGAAAAAAAAAATGCAAATCCAAAAATGCAAGCAAAACCTTAATAAAATATTGTCCATAGGTTCATGGGTTCATAGGTTCATAGGTTTATACTAGGCTATCTGCCCTAAGGCATTTATAAGCCTAGCCCAAAGTTTTGTGGCTTACGGCACCCCTTATATGAAAAAATACTGTGCCCATTAGTTTGTTGTGCCTCTGTCCAGCAGTGACACAGGGATGATTCCCGGGGTAAACCTACGATCTCCCATCCACAGGTCAAGATTTCTCTTGAACAGAGCCAGCGAGGTGATCTGCCTCACATGGACCGGGATTTTATTCCACATGGTTATTAGCTTAACAATGTCTAAATATTTATTGGAATAACAACTGAGTTTTTCTTTATATTTTGAAAACAATACATTTTTCTGCCTCGGGTCTTTTAATATTTGTTTCTCACATATGAGGGAGGCTTGTGGAGTAATTTACTAGCACTGTAAAAAGTAAGGAAATAAAACAGTATGGCAATATGGTGTAAAAGGGCAAACTAACTCACATAAATTAGATGATTTAATCATGTACATTTTTTACATTTGTTTTTGTTTTGCTTAGCAAATAAAAGTGATGTAGTTATTGTTGACTTTGCTATATACAATGACCACAATTTTTGTTCAGATTTGTACAGAAATTCACTCTTTGTGGGGTAGTATTTTTTAAGCCTGTCAGTGTACTCTCTGTTGTGGTTTCTTTCTAGTTTAAGGTACGTCTTTCCCTGGGTTATTGGTTACTTTGAAACTGTATTCAATGCTTTTTTTTTCAAAGCTAGAAATGGATATTAAGGGTAAAATTTTATGGACAGATCCATTGTCGCATTTAGCAAACTCTGATTGGTTTTCATAGTCCAACTGGGTATAGTAAACACAAGAAATATTATGGGTATATCTGGTAGACTATATCTTATTTGTTTATTTATTTTAACTTTTTTCTACCTGGAAAGTTTATCTGGGTGCAAACCCCCTTTCAGTGCATGCCTTTGGACAGAAGTACTTTTAATACTTAACAGTGTTTTATCTTGTTTGACATCATTTATAATATACTAAAACTTCAAATTGTTCTTTCTTTCTCTCCCTGCAGGGCAACTCATTTAACCTGCCTTCTCAGATTGATGAGTTGGAACGACGCAGCAGTTCAACAATTGCAACCGTAAGGGAAATAGAGGTGCAGACTGAAATGGAAGTGTTAACTTCTCAGGAGGCTGATGAGGCACTGAGCAGTACTGATAGCCACGGGGAGATCCAAACAGCCATGACTCACTTCTACCCAGAAAATGGCACATTGCGTCCAAAGCCCACCTGCAATGGCATATATATCACAAGGAAAGAGAACTTTGTTTAGCTGGTATTCTACAGGACAGTCAAGATGCGTGGAGTCTGGAACTTCTGCATCTCACTGAAACTTTTACAGTATGATTGTGAAGAATGGGGAACATTTGAGGAAGTAAAATTCAAACTGAGTTTACTGTTTTCTTGACTTGGAACACAGAAAACGTGTGAATGGTGGTATAGATCAGTCATGTAGGAATCGTGCAGAGCAAATAAATATATCAAGGAATGTCTAAAACATTTAACATATGGCTGCAATATTGATGGAGAGGCTTCAGTACTGTTCAGTAATATACTGCATAGAACTGGGAAAAAGATTTTGTATTAGGCCTAAAATAGCTGCCCCACCAGGATATGACTATTTTCAGTATCGGAAAGAAGAAGTGGCAGTATTTCTCCTTATAATTATAAAGCATTTCTAAGGATGAAAATTATTCTGCAAATTAAGCACAGGCTCATAGCACTGTCCACACATTATGCTTATTTCAGAATCTGATAGTTGTATCTATTTGATATGGAGAGCAAGGAATCCTATTTTGCTGCAAACCCTGAAAATACCACCACACTTTGGGTCTACTGCTGTTCTCGCAATTTTTGTAGCAAATTAAATGCTAGCAAAAGGAAAACTGGTGCAAGTTTTCTTCAAACATTAACACTATAAAGGAAAATGAATGGAAATTGGTAACCATACCTGACACTAACCTGACTCAAGGAACCTTTATACCGGGAAAGCCATTAATGTTTGCTCAGGATGTCAGAAGAAGAAAGACCACTTGATGTAAAATTTCTGTGAGATATCTTGCCAGTGTCACATTGTAATGAGAGTACTTCATTATGTATATAGCCTGGTATTTATCTAAGTGGTTGCATCTAAGGAGTCATGTAGGATGAGCTGAAATCTACTAGGACATATACACTCGAAATGCCACTGATAATGTTACTTGTCTTTTAAACCCTGGTCATCGCATGTACAGATCTGAACTCCTAATGCAGTGGCAGTACAATTATTTTTATAAATGTTCTAATAATTTAGCCTTTCATTCAACTCGGCAGTGTGGAAAATTCCAAGTACAGTTTCTACATGGAGAACTCTTACGCTAGCGTGGGCACTAGTTTTATATGAACAAACAGACAAGCCATGTTATGGTAAACTGCATACACGTTGGTAAAATGTACATTGTGAAATGGGAGAGTACTGAATTTTGATTTCAGTTGTGCTGCTATTCAGGTACAGCAGTCACACAGATATTAATGTATTAAAAATGTAATAATACCCTACTTCGTAACATAAGGCACACCAGACAGTGCATTATGGAGGAATAGTGACTACTGATGTGTTCTTCTGTGACTCATAATCAGTCTAGGCATTTTCTCATATAATATACACTCCTGTTGTCCCTTACTGATAAATAGTAAAGCAATTTGAAGTCAAATGATTAGCATCACAATTTACACCTTGTTGAACTGTAATGATGAGAAACATCAAGTTAGATTTGTTAGTCTGTTCCTAAGAACACATCTTTCTTGGTTTTGTCCTGTACATCATTAACCTTACAGTATTATTAGGCTTTAGAAAGAAGAGTCTAGACAGTTGTACCTCCTCGTTGGTCAAGACTGTTCAATTGAAATTTTGCTGCCATGTCTATACTGATCCTTGGGGTTGCACTAGTGGGAACGCTCTCGGTTATGGCCAAAAGGTTGCATGAAAATCCTAAAGCTATACCAATCATAGATACATATTATTACAAGGCAAGGCCTGCTGGCAAAGACTCTGGTAATAACATTAAGCAACTTAATCACAGAATTTCCACAGCACTCATATGCACATGCATATTCTAAAAATCAAGGATGCTTCAGTTTTAGTGGGGATGGGGGATGACATAATTATGAAGGTATTTACCTCACAGACATTAAGTACAAGGTTTGGGTCTCACCTTTGACAAAAATAAGTTAGGTTTAAAATTGCATCTAATCTAAGTTTTATGTCCATGTAGTTCTTCGGGTTGGGTTGGCATAATGGTTAAAATTTTCACCTAATAGGCACATGGTACAGGGTTTGATTCGGGTCTTGGATTATTGGCTAGACCCAAAATGGCCTTTTAGACCAGTTAAGCTAGTATTCAGTTAAGAACCTATGAATCTATACAGATCATTTCCATTGCAATTCAAAGCAAACCCATACCTCTACAGTTACTTCCAAAGTATAACTTAAGTCCTAAAGCAGTATGAATGTTTGCAGGTATTCTAATGTAGGAGGTAATGCAGAGCAGTGGACATTGCATAAGTCTACCTTTATAATAGCAAGTGATGTCATTAAGTGAGCTATAGTGTCTCCTTTAACTACCAGCATAAGTCCAATGTTCCTGTTATCCCCAAAACTTTTTTTTAAACAAATAGACATGTTAAATAATATTGAATCAAAGTTATTTATCAAAAGAATGGGGAAAAAGTTGTTAACCAGTGCTGTGAGCTTCATTGCTGAGGTTGCCTGCTAGTAAAAGTTTCACATTTTATTCATCCTTTCCATATTGTAAGAGGAGAGTTAATGATCCACATGTGGAAATGGAAGGCTGAGAACTATGTGTATGTAATGAAACACTAGAGATGACAGCTTAAATCAGTTTACTAAATGTAGTCTTTTATGAAAATGCTGGTATTAAACAAGGTATACCGTTAACAAATCAGTTTACACCCCTCAAAACACTGTCACCAAGCATATCTCTTTGCTTTTTAGTGCAAGAATCAGGGACAAAATGAGGGATAAAGACGCAAACTCTGGTTAGTTGAGAGATATTGTATGGCAACCAGAAAATGATCAAGCTATTACCTCAGTCTCCAGAAAAGTACTAAAATGTTACTGTGAGAACTTTCAAGGAATGCTGTGACATTTTGTCTGCTATGCAAAAATACTGGTGAAATCAAATGTTCTGCATTTTCACCCCAAGTTATATCCATAAGGATGCAGGGTACTGATTTAGTAAAGTAACAAAATAAGCCAATATTATTTAACAAGTAATCCTAATAAACAAAGCACAGAAGTCATCTGTTAAAATATCACTGGATTTCTTTTATTTTAAGTCAACACACAAGTATTTCAAAGCTGCACATGTAGGCACCATTTCAGATGTACAAGGACATAGCAGAAAATATTACGAAGGGTAATAAAATAAACATGAATTTGACTGGCAAAGGAATGAAGCCAAAAGAAAGCTCTCTCAAAAGCTTCAGTGCACATTTGGAAATAAGAAGTCATTATTTGTGAACAAGGACCCTTTCCTCTGTGTCAATATTACCATTTTTTTGAAGGGAAAACTTAAGTGATGGGAAAAGAAGTAAAGATCTTTTGCTAGTTGTTCAATACATATGACACAGCAGATGTTATCTCTGTTTGACATTTGGGACTCTTGACATACATTTAGAAGGAAACGCTATGATAGAAACCAATTTTAGCATTCTACCTGTCTATCTGCATTTGTTTGGTGATTCTGAAAGCATTTATTGCCTGTTTTCATATTATGAATGTCAGTATTCATTATTAGAATTAATATTATGAATGTAAATAATATCCACCAGAATGTCTTGCCCATGTCGCAGTTGCACGAATGGAAAACCATATGGTACAAAAGAGATAGCAGAGTGATATGTTTTTACCCAAGGCTATGACTACTGCCTAGACACTGACAATGATGTCATTATGGCCAGATACAACACGCAGAGCTAAGACACATTACGTATCAGGAAAGAGTCTATATCACTTCCATGAAAACACAAGTACTCAAACACCTATTCATCAACCCCAGTACAGAGAACAGTTGTTAATCAAACGATCACCTCAGCAAACGTTTTTCCCAGGGCAAAGAGTTAGCTGTCCAACATCCAGAAATTGCCCTTTTCCCCACTGTAGTGTGATCTCGGAGTTAGTATATTTAAGTAGAGGGATGTGGGGATCACAGCTCCCCATATTGGGTAGATGTGGGGGTCATAGCCCCCCACTTTGGTGTATCGATATACTGCAGTGCATGTATTACTTGGCATATTGGACAGCTAACGCTTTGCCCTAGGAAAAGTTTCACTGATGTGTAGGGATGAAAGGATTGTTCACTGTACTGGGGTTTGATGGATAGGTATTCAAGTAGTTGTGTTTTCATAGAAGTGATGTAGATCCATCAGGAAAATGTACCCTACCAAGTGTAGACATATAAGACAAGATTCATGCTAGGCAGTAATCATTTGTTGACAATAAATTTACAATTATTTGTCCCCCACCCCATGTCTTTGTTTTATGAGGTTCCTTTATTTTGTTTGTGCATGTTTAAATTCAAATTGTTTCACATTTTGCATTGTTTTGCACAGTAAGTTACCAGAAGAAAGCTTTCTGATCCCAAACAAATGAAGACTGTGGCAATAAGGGAACTTTATTCACAGCTATATTTTCTTCATGAGTTCCTTTCATTCACTGATATTCCAAGATTTCTAATTTGTTACAGCCTTGTACTGAGTATGTGCAAAGTGGGTTGAAGGAAGTAACATGCAACAAACGGTACTGTAAATTTATGCACTGTTTTAGCTAGTGAATGAAAAATCATTTTCGTTGTTTATGATTTTTATAACTTTAATTTTACTGCTCCAAACAGAGTTTGCAACCCTAGGGAAAAGGCCCCTGCTATATTTTATGCCAAAGCCATGTCATGCTCTGAAACTCTTTCTGTAGGTAAATAGACCCAGCTTTTTGTATATATACTATGTTCTATCTTTCAGTAACAGTAAGTACACCAATAGGGGTAAACCGAGGGCTTACACTAAAAAATTGTGTTTATAATGTCTGGTTGTCTAGAATATTCTGTAATGTGTGACCGACTGCAATGTGTTTGTGTATGAATGTGTTTAAAAGGCTACAATATGTGAATGTAAAGTAAACTATGCAATGTGGGGTGTGTTTTTTATAAACAGTTTGTAAATAGATTTTGAATGAAATGTATATGCATTTGTTTTAAACTTTCTAATGTTATTTTGAAGAAATAAATTGCTTTTTGGAATAAATCATCCCAACTAAATTCTGCTGGTGGTTTCTTCTGAAATGCAAAATAAACAGTGAAAATGAAGATGGACCATAAGGGAAGATTTTTGTGCTATGATGGAGAACCCCAGACTTGGGGTGGAGTGGGTTTGAAGTTACATCAGTCAGATGATTGAGGTTCCTGTATATCATAATTCCAAAGTGCAAACTATAAAATAGTTCATGTCTTCTTCAGGCCTCCACAATTCAGAACAGTCACTGTAGACTTAATAATTCACATTTTAAGCACATAAGAAGACCAGCATAGTGGTGCAGCTGCAGCATTGTTCCCTCACACTGGTTAGTTTTCCTGTTTGCTTCCCACCACATTAGTGTTCTGAGCAGAATCTATATTTCCTACATTTGTCACATGGTTTGTAATGAGTACTTCAGTTTCCTCTCACAACTCATTGGCATGTCATTAATTATGTTACTGATGTACTGAATTGCCTGTATATGAGCATGGAATGTTTGAATGTATGTGCATAACCTGCGATGGACTGGTTTTCTGTGCAGGACTGTTTCTCTGCTTTCTGCTCACTGCTTCCTGGAATTGGTTTGGCTCCCTCAGAACCTTTAATAGGGAAAAGGCGGTATTTGAGAAGGAATGAGAGAGCTAGCCCACTCAGACCAAACATGTAGGGATTAATAGAGGCAGAAGGAAATGGACTGACTTGTTCTGGGTTCATTTTAATTGATAAGATTGATGGGGGTGAATTGATTCTCAGGTAACCTACAATGCTGCCCAATCCCATAATTGGTATGTTGCAGATGGTTGGTGACAGACAAGATTGTGAAACAGGTGAATGGGATTCATACTTATCAGCTATCCCTAATTTCACAGAATGTCTATGATTCTGCCTCATATTTTTGTTCTACCCATCCTAAAATTGTTGATTTTCTGGTTAATTTCTGATGAATACAGTCCGTCAATAACAACGAGCATTACAGGGTCATACTTCTCATTGTTCAGAAAGTGCATGTTGATGAAAAACGTATAGTTCTATTAACATTTTAAGTGAATTGGAGTATAACGTAAAAGTTGTCCCCACTTTTGTGAAACCTGGGTGTGCAGCCCTTAGGATATTTTCCACAGTCTTGATACAAATCAAATCCATACCATCAGTTTCTATGCAGACAATTTATGTAAGTATTTTAGGCAATGAAATAAAATTTTTATTTAATTAATCCTTATCAATTTTTTTTTTTTTTTTTTTTTTTGCAACAAGGAGTAGCAAAGATCTTTTATGTTTGTTACTTTAGTTATGATTTTGATGACCAATGAAATGTACTAACCCATATCGAACAAAATTTAGACATTCTGTGGGTGGTAACCTGAAAATGTCAGTCACACATTTGTGTACCATCACAGCTCCCTATCCTCTTAACTGAATCAGTTACCTCTATATCATCTGGGTTAACTTTTTCCACAAAGTGAAAAAAAATTAAACTCAACACATTCTGAAGCTTGCTTACAAAATTCATTATTATTGTTGCCCAGTCTAATAGCATAGTTATGTTGGTGTATCCTAGATATCACACGTTTTTTCAATCTTACCCACACAAGAGGTGGGGCATGTCAAGCATGTGGCAATATACACTACTCCCTTTGTATTACAATTACACATTTCACTGTTTATTATCACATTAGGATAGATATGCAACGTCAAGCTTCCACCATCATAAATGTACCTACGTTGTGTGCCTGCCCTGCACTTTCTCATACTTTTGTTTTGGGATAGATAAACCTACCTGTTGGTCTCTCTGACATCTTCCAAGTGAGATTTTTAGTTTTTCCCTTTTTTATGAACAAAACTGGGTGACTCACCCACTTTATTAATCAAATCAAAGGAGTCAAAGACATTTGTCCAGTTCTTTTTAATTATCTGTTTTGCATCAAAAGCCTTGTTAAATTGCAATACCATGTCTCTGGAATAATTCCTGTTATTCATGTTTGTTTTTATTAATTGTAAATGTTTTAACTGAATGGTTTATGTATTTACCTTTGATCATGTGATGGTTTAGGATGTTTTTAAGACCTGGATGGAAGTGATGTTTTTAATTTTGATGAAGTTCTTGTTCTGCTAAGTTTGGAACAAAAGCACTTAATTCAAAGTAAATTGGTGACTGCGTCCTACTGGCCTCAGTATTTTTGAATGACCAATTGAGTGGTTGGATTTCCACATTGATTGGAAGCTTCTTGCTTGCAAATGATGCATAAGGGTGTCTCAGTACTGTAGCAGAATGAGTTTAAGTTATAATGATATGCAGTTAGGGGCGCAGCCAGGATGTTTGAAATTTTGTACTAACTTCCTGCATGTAACCTACCACTACCGAAGTATAGCAGTCTCCCCCCTAAAGAAGTACGTGTTTCTGAAGACGACGCCTTTTCAATATTTACACTGACAGGCTTTAACATAAAAACTGCAAGACATTGACAGGATTAAGCATAAAAAAGAGATCTTTCAGGCCCCCCAAAAAGTTGATTTTTGTCTTAGTCTTTTTCAATATGGTATGTGAAAATGAGTATCTGCACTATCCAAATATAGTGAAGAATGGTTCACTGAAGAGGTCAGAGAGTTTTATACGAGTCATTGATAATCCAGTGGGTATTAAGTGCCTTTGCTTGATTCTGTAGATCACTGATGGGATTTTTATTTGTTTAAATAACCGATTGTTATCAAGAAGTCAGGTGGAAAAGTTTTGAGTTCAGTTTCCAATTATGTTTTGATGGACAAGTGGGAAAGTGATGGGAAGCAGATGGCTACAGCATGAATAGAGAGGTTACTCAGAGCGCTGCAAGGTAATAGTAGAGATGCTCGGCAATGAGGGAAACAGTAATGGAGCAAGAACAAATTCATAGGGGACTTTTTGTAATAATGAGCTCTGGAACAGCAAGTGGGTCTGATTTTGTCAAAAAATAATATTTACTGGAGGTAGTTGTAGAATTATGCATTTCCTCAGGTCCTGCAGTACATTATGAAGAATGGAGAGGGCAATAACTGGCTAACTTGAAGGCTTATGTAAGGTACACAAAGTCATCACCTATGAGGTGGCCCTTCTCTGAGGTTTCTTAAAGATTGCCAGGGTCCATACAGTCGCCATTCTTGATGTCCTTCCATTTCACTGTTGCAGTATCCTTTACAATAGGGATCCCCTGCCAAGGTTAGCCTGACATCAGGCCAGTATACCAAAGCCTTTAGGTTGCTTTAAAGTATGCCATACATTACATATATGTTAAAGTATGCCATACATTACATATATGCTCCCCATGTACAGCATAGGGCATAATGGTGACGTCTGGATGTACCATCCTCAGAACTTCTTTGCCGCCAGTTTGAACACCATCATTGATTGTCTGTCTGAATACCCAATTCATTGCTGGTTCACCAAGCTGTTTCAGATAAGTGCCCATTGGGGTTTTTGCTTATATCTTTGTTTTACTTTGTTGCTTGTGGGGTTCATGTTATCCAGAAAGGGTAAATGCCAGTGTGGGAGACAGATTCCCCAAAACACCCGTCAGTAGCAGTGCTTAATTTGTCTCGGTGCTTCCCATAACCATACATCCTGTTCTATTTGTCAGATCTTCATCCCAAACATTCTCCATACTCAGCTTTCCTCTTTGGCCCTGTATTTAGAGAACTGACATCTTGAGCTTTTAGCCGTAGACACTATGGAAGGAACTTCCCACTCTGAGGGTCAGCCATCCATGAAGAAGAAGGCTAAAAAGTCTAGGCCTGATTCTTCCACTGTACTGTCTCCACTGGACATCTTTCCCAAGGATAGTGAAAGCCTGGAGGATCACCCAGCTCCTCCACTGGATTCCTCTATCATGACTGCTTCAGAGGCCTGCATGGATCTGTCCTCACACACATCCCTGGGGACCTTGCAGATGCCCACTACAGATTTTCAGGGCACCACAGCTGATTATTAGTGAAAAGCCTAGGGGTGTTCCTCAGATTTTGTTTAGAGGGGAAGTTCTGATTATGATTATGGAATGCTGTCTGGCATCTAAGCCTTCTAGGTTTTACAGGGCAGATGTTCCATTGAAAAAGAAACAAAAAACAAAGCATGTTTCTCCTACTTTGAAAGACCTTCAGAGTTAATGGCAGACTTTCATTCAGGGTTTGTTTAATGCCTCATGGCTTTGAAACCTCTCCAAGGAGTTTCTTTTCCTACTCCACCTTGGTCCAATACTCCTCTTAAAAGGCCTACGGAGCAGAATTCCTCTGAGGAAGAGGTGGATTGAGATGAGGAATCCCTGGTCTATTCATCTCAGATTTCTTCTCCTTTAGAATATGGTTCTAAGGAGGAGGAGTCCACTAGTCCTGACACTCCTTTTAAGGAGATTTCCTTTCTGGACACGATTTCCAGAATGATGGAATTTTTTAAATGGGATTGTGCTCAGGTAGGTACAGAAAAGGTATTACGAGCGTCTGTAAATGGACTGTCCCACACCTTCTGCTGTCCATTCTATTTTGACTGCCTTGTTGGATGCCTTTTTCTACTGAGTCTCAGGCTCCAGACTCCTAACCCCCTGCCTCCAGAACAACTGATAGGTTTTATAGGGTGCCTGAGGATTGTGAATTCCTATATAGATGTCCTTCAGCTGACCCCTTAATGGTGTCTGTGGCATCTGACAAGCCATCTGAGGTACTGCCTTCTGCAAAGCTTCTTTCTTCATCAGACAGTAGGACCATGGAAAGGCTAGGTAAGAAGTTTTATATGTCTCATACTTTGGCTTTTAGAGCTGTCAATTGTCAGGCCCATATGTCCAGATAGATTTTGACTCTTCTTTTTCAGGCCTGTCAGGTAATTTCTGACCTTCCTGATTCTGAAGGGAAGACTTCTGCTCTTTCTTTGTTGGGGACCTCTTCTCAGGTGGCTCGCCATTCTTTTAAGTGCAGTTACGATGCAGCAGATGCTTCTTTCAGAGCTGCTGCTTTTGGTTCTGTGATAATGAGTTATTCCTCGCTTTGGCTTCAACCTTTCCCTGATGATATTAAGGCTAAGTTGATGGATGCTCCTCTGGATAACAAACACTTATTTGGTGCAGCTGCTGATGATTTAAGTCCCTTCAGGATAAGGGCAAGGCCTTGCAGGAACTTAAACATGCTTTTGTTTCTCCTGTGCCTAAAAAAAGAAATTACCCTAATAAGCTGGCCTTTGTTCATAGACAATTTTGCCCTCCTCCCAAGGGTAAAAGGGGGGGGGGTAAATGGCTCCTCCTGCTAAATCCACCCAGACTCCTGTGATACAGAAGCCTCCTTTTTCTGACAAACCAGGTGCTGATCCTGTTCTTCTCAGCCACATTCCTCTTTCTCTTCATCTTTCCCTATCCCTTCCAGTTTGGTTAAAGATTACTCAGGATTTCTGGGTTCTTCCCATTATCCACCTAGGCTATTACAGGGTCTGGAAATCTCTTCCCCATTTCATGGGCATTCCTCTGCCCCCTCAGGAACAGTTGACTTTCTTTCCAAGGTTGCTTCAGGATCTTTTGATTTGGGGAACTATTCAGGAAGTTCCTGTTTCTCAAAGGGAGGAAAGCTTTTACTCCAGAATGTTTTTGGCTCCCAGGAAAGATTTCACTTGAAGACCCATTCTGGACCTCTCCCATTTAAACACCTTTTTGAAGGTCGCTTCTTTTCAGATGTTGTCCTTTCACACATTGCTCCCTCTGCTGCTTCCTCAGGCTTTTCTTTTTCCTTTTGTAGGATGTCCACATCGTTAAGAGTTTCAGTTATGGCTTCTAGTTTGCAGTCATCTGCGAACTTCATTAGCCAAAGACCTTCTGTGTTAGCCTGTACTTCAGAGAAGTAGATACCAAACAGGAGAGGACCCAGGACTGAACCCTGTGGTACTCCACCTGTCACTGGTCTGAAGTCGGATTTGGAATCCACTACTTTCACACTGTGGGTCCTGTCAGTGAGCCAGTTGGAGACCCATCTTGTGACATAGGGATTTATACCTAGTTTAGTAAGTTTATCTATAATTCCTGAAGTGGGGGATGGTGTTGAAAGCCTTGGTGAGACCTAGATAGGATGTGTGAACCACTTTACCCTCATCTACGGCTTTGGTGACTGCTTCAAAGAAGTCTATCAGGTTTAGGAGACATGACCTGCCTTTTACAAACCCGAACTGGGTGGGGTCCACAGTTTGGACATTACAAATGTCTTTGTTTATAAGTTCCATGATGATACGTTCCATGGCCTTGCAGTCCAGGTTCGTCAGGCTAATGGGCCAGTAGTTCCTGGGGTCTGTGGTGGCTCCCCCTTTGTGGAGTGGGATAACCGTCACTGTGCATCATTCAGTGGGCACAAAGCCAGAGCTGAAGCTATAATTGAACATGGTACTTTTGTGGGGTGCCAGTTCATTCTGTAGTTTATGTAGAACGCAGCCTGGGATGTTGTCAGATCTTAAAACAGCCCCCAGAATACATGTGTAAACCTAAACAAAATTACGAGCATCAGCTCACCATGAGCGGACAGAAAAAGCATAGGATACAACAAGTACAACATAAAGACATATCAAGTAAGGGAATTAGAGACTAATGGCTGTGCAACAAGTACATAAGAAAAAGCTAACCCCCAATGTAGTCATATAAATACTGTACAGAAGCAGCATGACAGGTAAGGGTGGTCATTGCACATGAACTAAAAATTGTCACTTTATGTATTATTACATAAAGCAAGTAACAGGCAATTGCACTTGAGTGTAAATATATAACTAACTACATGAATAAATATTGCACATTCCAAACAAAACAGTTATCACCACAGGAACAGGCAAGCAAAAACTGAGGGTGATGCTACTCAAGTCTAAATCTTAAAGTGCACTCACTCAAGGCACTCCTTAAAATGGAAAACATCGATATCTGTGCAGTGACTGAGACCTGGTTCAAGGTTCCGGAGAGCACCCCTGCACTACCAGGTTATAACTCATACCACACTTTTCAGCCATGTAACCTGGACCGGAACACCAAAGGCGGAGGTGTGTCCATATTCATTAAGGATATCCACACCTCCAGGCTAGTTGCTCAGCATAATGCATCTGAGGTTATCCAAGTGCAACTAACTCTGGGCAAAACTGCAATCCAAATTGTAGCTTGCTACATATCCCCCACCATGCCCCAGTATTCCCACTCTTCTTTTCTTGATGTACTGGAAAATATTAGGGTTCAACTAAACACCCTAATAATGGGCGATTTCAACTACCCCACCATTGACTGGGAAAACTACTCATGTACCAACTCCTTCGCTCAACACTTTCTGGAATTCAAAAACTCCAATGCCCTGGATCAACTCATCCACACCCCCACCAGGGGCAAAAATATCCTAGATCTAGTCATTACCAATGTGAGTGACCGGTGTTCCACACCTGAAGTCAATGCCTCATTGGTCCGATCCGACCATAAGCTAATCACCCTAGATGTCCACATCCTGCCACCCCCCCCCCCCCCATTAAAGAAACCACGGTAAAAAATTTCTCCAAAGCCAACGTCATGCTTCTTAAGGCAGAACTGTTGAACTTCATGACACCAATGCAGATGGACAATAGAGTTACGACTACTGAATCCTACAAAATTGCATTTTATAAGCACTTAGACGAGTGCATGGATCGTGCTATCCCAAACAAAACCAAGATGCTATCCTCCAAAAAAAGGAAGCCAATCTGGTGGTCCCCTGCCATAAACAAACTGTACAACAGAAGGAAGAAACTGTTGCAAAAGAGAGTAAAATCCCATGAGTGGAGGAGCACCCTGGTCAGCCTCAGTAAGAAGCTGTGATCCCTGATAAAATCCTCCAAAGCTAGTTACGAAAATAAAATTGCCACTGATTCTAAAGACAACCACAAAGCATTCTATAACTATGTCAAGAATCTCAATGGCAACACTCAGATCTGCTCTGAGTTACAGCATAATGGCACTGAATATAAACACCCAACTGATATTGCCAACATCCTGACAGATAGGTTCAGTGCTAACTTCACCCCCACCCCCACCCCACCCCCTAAAGGACCCATCTCTATACTGGAAGAATGCAAAGTTTCTGTAATCACAGCTGCACAGGTAAAAAATACACTCTCCGAAGCCAAGAGCACAGTATCCATGGGACCAGGCAACATCCCTGGCTGCGTTCTACATGAACTACAGAATGAACTGGCACCCCACCTAAGTACCATGTTCAATCATAGCCTCACCTCAGGCTTTGCTGCTGAATGGCGCACTGTGACGGTTATCCCACTCCACAAGGGGGGAGCCACCACAGACCCCGGGAACTATCGCCCCATTAGCATGACGATCCTGGTCTGCAAGGCCATGGAACATATCATCATGGAACTTATAAACAAAGACATTGGTAATCTCCAAACTCTGGACCCCACCCAGTCCAGGTTTGCAAAGGGCAGATCATGTCTCCTAAACCTGATAGATTTCTTTGAAGCAGTCAACAAAGCCGTAGACGAGGGTAAGGTGGTTCACACAGCCTATCTAGATCTTGCCAAAGCCTTCAAAACCATCCCCCACTCTGAAATTCTAGATAAACTCACTAAACTAGGTATAAATCCCTATGTCACAAGATGGGTTGCCATCTGGCTCACTGACAGAACCCACACTGCGAAAGTAGCAGAGTCCAAATCCGACTTCGGACCAGTGACAAATGGAGTACCACAGGGTTCAGTGCTGGGTCCTCTCCTGTTTGGTATCTACTTCTCTGAAGTACAGGCTAACACAGAAGGTCTTTGGCTAATGAAGTTCGCAGATGACTGCAAACTAGGAGCCATAATCGAAACTCCAAATGATGTGGACATCCTACAAAAGAGCCTCACTGAGACAGATGCCTGGTGTCAAAGCCATGGCCTCAAGCTCAATGGCAAAAAGTGCATTGTCATCCCCTTTGGTAAAATCTCTGTACCCATGAACTACAACATAGGCGGTAGTATACTTAACACCGAAAGTGTGATAAGAGACCTTGGGACACAGGCTGACAGTAGTCTCTCCTTTGATAATCACATTGCCACAGTAGTCAGGAAATCCTTCTACGTGGCACACCTCATCACAAAAGGTTTCTCATCCAGAAAAAAAGAGATCATTGTTCCCCTCTACTCATCACTCATTAGACCCATTATAGAGTACAATGCCCCTTTTGGTATGCACCTCACAAGACATCTACAACAACTGGAAAGGCTGCCGAAATACCTCACAAAGAGGATTACTGGCCTAAAACAGATGCCCTACACAGACCGTCTCAAAAAACTCCAGCTTTACTCCATCACATATCGCCTACTCATAGGTGATCTCTACCTAACAATCAAAGCTATGTCAACCCCAGAGCTGTTGGACATGCTCCACTTAAAGAAATCCCAATCCCTCCAAGCTACATGCTCTAGGGACCTAAACCTTGTCACCACAATAAACAGAACATGCCGGAGGGATAGATTCATGTCCCAGAGACTTCCCGTACTCTGGAATAAAATACCTGTTTATATCAAACAAAGCTCCTCATTAGCACTCTTCAAGAAAAATCTTGATGATTGGATGGGAAATAGGAAATTCACCCCGGGATCACTTCTGTGGCTCTGCTTTACAGTGGCACAAGAAAATAATTTTCTTGGGTGGCAAAAGCCAGGGTACCTTTTTGGCTGGGCTTGTATAGGCCCTAGGGCCAATAGCCTAGTACCTACCTATGAACCTATGTTAATTTGTGGTAGACTTACTAGGGTTGGTGTCCAAGTTAATAATTCTCATCACCTATGGGTAGAAGCTGTTAATAATCTGGAGGTCCTACAGTGAATACTTCGGTACTTCGTGCCAGATGACAGTTGAGTAAATCAGTTGTGTGCAGAGTGCAAGAAGTCATTAAGTATTCTGTGGGCTCTTTTAAGGCTTCTGGTTGTGAATAGCTTTTAGATTCATGAAAGACTGGTGCCCATGATTTTCTCAACAACTCTCACCAGCTTCTTCCTTTCAGCTACTGTACAGTTCCCAAACCAAACAGTCAAGTTACAGGTGAGAATGCTCTCAATAGCTCCTCTGTAAACGGTGGAGAGAGTAGTAAGTGAGAGTTTTTCTCTTTTGAGCCTTCTAAGAAAGTGGAGACATTGATGAGCCTTTTTGACCAACTGACCAGTATTCACAGTCCAAGAGAGTTTTTCTGAAATGTGTACTCCTAGAAATTTTGTAGTTTTAACCCTTTCCACCTCTTCACCATTAATCGTGTGAGATGAGTAGACAGCTGACATTTTCCTGAAGTCAATGATGATTTCCTTTGTTTTACTGATGTTCATGTCTATGTATTTCTCACACACCAGTTGATCAGAGAGTTGACCTCATCTCTGTATGCTCTTTCATCCTCTCCTTTGATGAGGCCCACCACTGTGGTGTCACCTGCAAAACTGTTGATATGATTGGAGCTGTGTTTTGCAGAACAGTCATGGGTATGGATGGTGAACAGCAGTGGGCTGAGTCCACATCCCTGAGGAACACTTCTTCTTCTTCTTCTTCTTTCGGCTTTTTCCCGGTTAGGGGTCGCCACAGCGGATCACCTTGTCCGCACATTGAATGGCAGTGGAGTTTTACGGAGGAACACTGATGTTGAGAATTATGCACCCCGGGGTGTTATTTCTTCCACGTGTCTTCTGTGGTCTGTTGATCAAGAAGTCTAGGATCCAGTTACAAAGGTGCTTGTTAATTCCCAGGTTGACTAGCTTATCAATAAGTTGCATCAGAACCACATTATTAAATGCCGAACTGAAGTCTATGAACAACAGTCCGACATACTTGTTCATTCCCTTTAGGTGGTCAAGTGAGAGGTGCAATGCCACCAATATAGTATCAGCAGTGGACCTGTTTGCCCAAAAAGTGAACTGCAGAGGATCAAAAGTTGATGGTAGAATTGCTGACATGCTTTTTGACAATCCACTCAAAACATTTCCTGACATTAGAAGTTAAGGCAACTGGTCTGTGGTCATTCAGGCCAAAGGGATTGGCTTGGTTGGGAATAGGGATGACATCTGTTACCCTGAAACAAGAGGGTACTTTTTCTAGAGCAAGGGTGGTGTTGAAAATATCTGTCATTACTGAGCATAGTTGATCTGCACACCCTTTTAGTACTTCCCCCAGTGTATTGTCTAAGCCAGCAGCCCTCCTGGGGTTCACTTTCTGTAGCTGACATCTCACTTCCTCAGAGATAAGACTGAGCACCCCTCGTTCGGGTCAGTGGATAACCTAATTACAGGCAAGTTATTTTTCTCTTTGACTCTGCCAAAGAGGAGTTCAGCATGTCCAGGCATTCGATGCTGTCTTCACACTGAGCTGACCTGTTTTTATAATCTGTGATCTGTTGTATCCCTTGCCAAAGACTTCTAGTATCCCTCATGTCCTTAAAGCAACTCTGTACCCTTCTTCCATATTCCTTTTTAGTCTCTTTAATGCCTATTTTTAGATTTGCTCTGGCTTCACTTAGACCCCCCCCTTGTCTTTTGACCTGAATGCTGCATTCCTTGCCATCAGGAGTTCATAGACTTTACTAGTGAGCAAAGGCTTTTGGTTTGATCTAATTGTGATACGTTTGGTGATAGATACATCATCAACACACTTTGAGATGTATGCCGTTACTGCACCTGTGTAGTCAGATATGTTTGCCTGTTGGTTTGCTGTGTCTGCCTCTCTGAATACATCCCAGCAGGTACTTCCAACAAAGTCCTGGAGACATTCCATTGCCCCCTCATGTCAAACCCTGATCTGCTTCACTGTGAGCTTTTCTCTGATCAGAGCAGGTTTGTAAGTTGGTGGAAGCATGCTGGAAAGGCGATCAGAGCTTCCTATATTAGGTTGTTGTACTGCCTTGTAGGCTCTTTTTATGTTGGTGTATGCCCTGTTCAAAATGCTTGTACTGCTTGTGGGAAAGTCTACATATTAATAATAGCAGGGTAGCACTTCTCTCAGATCAGCTCAATTGAAGTTACCTGCTACCATGTGTGAAAAGTCTGAGTTTTTACTCTGTAGCTCACAGATAGAGTTGTGTAGTTTGTTTAGGGCTTCAGTTGTATTAGCACTGAGTGGAATGCACACCACTGTTGCACAGACCCTATTAAACTTCCTGGGTACGTAAAAAGGTCTACATTTTAAGAATAGGAACTCTAGATTATCAGAGCAGCATATCTGTACAGTCTCACAGATCTTACACCATCTTTCATTAACGTAGATATAGACTCCACCTCCCTTGGCCTTTCCACACAAGACTTGGCATCTGGCTGCACGTAAAAGTGTGAGACCCCCTAAGTTAACAGCACTATCACTGTAAGAGTGTGAGACCCTCTAAGTTAACAGCACTATCACTGATCTTGCTATGCAGCCATGTCTCAGTAAATATCAATAAACAGGTATATCTCACCTTGTTTTTTGTGGAGAGTTTAAGCCTAAAAAGTCCATCTTGTTGACCAGTGAGCACACATTAGCCAGTAGTATGGATGGCAGTGCAGGCCTGTGAGGATTAGTATTCAGCTTAGCAGCAATCCCTTCTCTGCAACTTCTTTTCCTGGTTCTCTGAAATCTTTTCCTATTGTACCTTGTCTGGAGTGGTTCAGAACCTTCTTCCTGTTGTTTCAGGCACCTTAGAGCATGCTAGGTTAAAATACAACGATCCAGGAGGTCTGAGAGTGAAGTGGGCCCCAAGTACTCCACAGGCTGCAGTGATTTCAACCAGCAACATGACACTGAAAATTGCTTGATTTCTAGTAACTTCTGTCTGCTGTACGTTACTGTATCTTTATTTAATAGCCCAGAAAGTGATTTTCTCAGTGGTTTAAGTGAGAAAGAAGACAGTCTGAGCATTTCTCTCTGGTAAGCCGACACAGCCACAGCCTTCCTGTGTGCCACGATTTATTTTGTCTACCAGTCCTACATTATCCATTATCTGCCTCAATATCTTCTTACATGCTTTATGAAATTCTGCAGCTCCAAATAATTTACCCTCTTTTGGCTCTAAGCCTAATAGGATACTACATGTGTCAGACATTCCTCTGTCCCCTACTTGTGTGTCTTTATCCTCACCTGCCACTTTTTTTTTTTTTTACTTTGGTAGTATTGTTTTCCTTGCCACTCCACATGACTTCCATGCTCTCTAGTTGTCACCCACAGCTGGGCTGCCTCCATTTCCTCTATTGTATTCTATGTGTCCTGTCAGTGCCTTCTTGTAAGACGGACATATATTTTATTCATAGTCAAGTTAGACCTTACCAAACTTCTAAACAAAGTAACACAATTGTGTGTTGTTTGGATTTTATAGATTTTATTCTGCAGTAAGATTATGTGGATGCCTGCCTGGAAATTACATCCACGTGGTCCGTGAATCTGAGCTTACCGTTAGTAAAGATCCCAAGTGAGCGTAAACATCACTGATCTTAACTTTCTTCTTTTCAACTGCAGACACATTCAGGATGCCATTATACAGTATTCTAGTGTGTTTATATTAGATGACTAACCAAGAGTGAATCAGATGATGTTCTTCGTGTTTCACTGTTGAAGTCATCACACTTGGGTTATCCTGCCTGGGGTAGCCCTCAGTCGGCCCTGAATACCAGAGGCTTAGTATTTCTGCATCAGTTGCTGTCACTCCAGGACTGACGTCAGGTCATCAGTGGTATAAAAACAGGCAGCTGATGCCATCACACCAGTCTTTCTTGCTGAGAAGCCCGAAGCAGAAGCAGTTCGCACAAGTGCCAGTCGGCCGTTACCTCAGTTTTCATTTCCGAAACTGAAGTTGAAGCCTTCCAAAGCTAACTACCCTGTTGGGGATCCTTTTTTCTTGCTCTAACCGATGTCAGAAAAAGTTAACAATTGTCTCGCCTGTGGAAAGCAGATACCACACCAAGATTTCCATTCTTACTGCACCAGACCACGGCGTCCCTCACTGTCGGTTTTGTACTTTGTTCAACGCCAGAACTATACGTCATCAGGCCCTTATCGTAGCTAAATACTTTTACTCTCGATCTCCGTATTCTAAAATGGGTTCGGTAAGCCATCCGACTACCAATCTTCTGAAAAAATGTAAAGATAAAGACAGACAGATCACACAGATCCAAAACTGCCGACAAAGTTTTCGTTAAGCTAGTCGCCAGTTCGCCGATACTCGGTGAGGTGCTTTCCCAGCCCCTGATGTCTGCTTCTATGGATTCGCAGGCTGCTATTGAGAACTGTTCAGAGTCCAGTATGCTGCGAGACTCTTCTTTGACTACGGAACCTGCAGATGTCTCTACCTTGGATGTGTCTGGAGACGCTGTGCAGGCACCGGCTTCCGAGGAAGTTCTTCGCACTACCGATATTCAACACAGACCGATGACTTCTTTCATGTCTTCAGTTCTTTCTAAAACTACCAAGTTTCTAAGGCCCAGGGTACAAACCATGCCTAAAAAAATGATGACTCAAGCTCAAGCACCTGTTTTCATGCCTCAATCTCAAATGCTTAAAATGGTGGAAGACTTTATCATGCTGATTAGGAGAAGTCAGCCCTGCTAAAAAAAAGAGGCTTGTCCCCAGCAGCTTTATCTGACCAAGAGTCCGGAGACTCTGAGGTTTCTGATTATGAAGACATGCCCTTATCTGCTTATGAGGATTCAGATGCAGATGAATCCATTCCTTCTACCTCTCCTCCAGAGGATTTTTCTTTTGGTGAAACCTTATATAACTTGAGAGAGCATTTCCATTTGGAATGCCAGGATTTTCCTCAGTCCAAAAAGAGACTCGGGGAATTTTTAGTTTTGCCACTGCACAGACCCTTAGCTATTCCTCCTGTGCTGGATGTTGTGGATGATGTTTTCATGGAATCCAGTTTAACTCCTGATACTCTACCTCATGCTCCCAGGAAACCTGACAGGTATTACAGAGTCCCTGACTCACAAATTTATTTTCAAAAATCCTACTGCTGACCCAGAGGTCATCTCCCAAGGACCTAAAGGAACAAAAGCAACCACAGCTAAGAATTCCACCCCTTCGGACATGGATTCCCAAGCATTAGACAGATGGGGTAAAAAAGTATACACCTCTGCAACTCTTGCCATTAGAGCATTAAATCGTCAGTTCCACATGCTGAAATACCAGCAACATACTATGGAACTTATTAGACAAAAATTATCTACCTTCCCAGATGGTGCAGAAAATAAAGAATTACAGGAGCTTATGCATTCTGCAAGCCAAGTTTCTAAGCATACCCTGCAATGTGGGTTTGACGCCCTAGAAGCATCCTTCAGGGCAGCAGTCACAGGTTCTGTACTTAGAAGGCATGCTGGCTTAAGGAACAGACCTTGCCAGACCATGTCAAATCAAAACTATTGGACGCACCATTGAACAAAGACAATCTGTTTGGCACCAAAGCAGAGGAAGTTTTAAAAAAGATGGAAGTAAAAGCTAAGTCTATGCATACAGTTAAAGACTTTTTGCAAGTCCAGCCTCCGACGTTCAGTAGGCATTGCCCCTCAAAACATTGGCCCTTTCCAGCCCCTTCAAGGCCTCCTCAGACTAGACCTAGGGGAAGCAGACCCCCCCGACAGCAGTCCCAGGGAATGCAGAGATCTAAGCAATGGAGTACCTCCACTTCTAAAACAGGGAGTGCTAAGCCACCCCCTTATGGAAAGAATTCACAATGACTTCTCCAATCCACCTCTTACCTCTACCCACCTGCTTGTAACCCTAGGAGAAAAACTTGCCTCCTATGCAAGAAACTGGGCCTCCATGACCAACGATCGATAGGTTCTCAACATTGTGTCCCAGGGGTACAAATTTAATTTCCACACACTGCCAACCCCAAAAGGGTTCCCAGATCTTCCTCCAAACCAGTGGGCAGAGGCACAAAACCAAGTTCATTCCCTGCTTTCCATGAGGGCAAGTCAGCCTGTTCCTGCAGACCAGATAGGCCAAGGTTTCTATTCCAGCTTTTCCTGGTACCCAGAAAAGAGGGCACCTGGCACCCAATCTTAGGTCTATCCATTCTAAAGACCTTCCTGGTGGTATCAAAACTGGAAATGCTCACCCTCCAGCAGCTTCTTGCTATGCTGTCCAAAGATGCCTGGTTATCCACCCTAGACCTCAAAGAGGCCTATCTGCATATCCCAATCAGGGATTCCTGCAGGAAATATCTATGTTTCAGGGCAGGATCTATGCATTATCAGTTCTCTGCACTTCCCTTTGGTTTATCCACTGCTCCCAGAGTTTTCACAAAATGCCTGGCTCCAGCCTTTGCTTTTGCAGACAAAGAAATATTAAAATTTACCCCTACTTGGACGAATGCCTGATTCAGGCAGACAGTCAGGAAAAGCTACTGCAGCACCTGACATTTGTAAAGGACCTCCTGATCTCACTGTGGTACACTATAAATGAAAAGAAATCCAAACTAGTACCCAGTCAAAAAATTGTATTCCTGGGAACAAGCCTAGACACAGCATCCCAGATGGCATTCCTTACTCCAGAAAAACAAGCCTATCTGACAGGCTACTTCTCTCAACTGGCCACCAGAACCCAGTTATCTGCAAGGAAAATCCTGCAAGCTCTAGGGTTCATGGCCTCCTGCATTCATCTAATTCCACATGCCAGACTGACTATGAGGAACTTCAATGGTACTTAAAGATCCTTTGGTGTCAACATTCTCAGGACCTGGAAACTATTATATCTATGATACCTTGTCTAAGGAATGATTTTCTTTGGTGGGCAGCAGCATGCAACCACAACAAGGGACTTCCCTTTTCACAACCCCATTCAACATGTTTCACTGTTGCAGTCATCACCTGTGGGTTATCCCTGATGTGGTAGCCCTTAGTCGGCCTGAATACCAGAGTCAATGTTTTTTTGCGCCGGCTGCTGTCGCCTGTAGTCTGACGTCAGGTCATCAGTGCAATAAAGCAAGGCAACCGACATCATTACATCAGTCTTTCTTGCCATGGAGCCCATAGCAGAAGCAGTTTGCACGAGTGCTGGTTGGTCACTACCAGAAGTTGAATTTCAGCAGAAAATGTCTAAAGCTAAGTACCCAGACCGGGACCTTTTTTTCTTGCTCTAACCAATGTCCAAAAAAGTTAACAATTGTCTCACCTGTAGAAAGTAGATCCCACACCAAGACTTTCATTCTTACTCATCACTTGTTTAGGCCCAGATCATGACGTCCCTCGTTGCTGGTTCTGTGCCCTCTTTAATGTGAGAACCATTCGCCATAGAGCTCTTTTTGTAGACAATTATTTTCGTGTTCCATCTTTGAATTCCAATATGGCATCCATCAGCCAACAACCTGTGGATATTCTGAAAAAATGTAGAGATAAAGATAGAGACAGGCCACACAAGGCTAAGCCTTCCGACGATGCTACCACTAAGCAAGTCATCAGTTCTCCTGAATTCAATGAGGAGCTTTCGCAGCCCCTGTTGCCTGAGCCACTATCTATGCAGGCCTCTGCTGAGACCCTTTTGGAGTCTGGTATGCCGCAGAAATCTACTTCATCTTTCGAGCCTTTGGCTGTCTCTGCCTCGGTTGAGTCTGGAGCCGTGACACAGGCACCGGCTTCTGAGAAGGCCTTTCACACTACCAAATCTAGACAAAAAACGACATCTTTGCATCCGACTGCTGCTTCTCAGAGACCGACGGATTCTCTCAGGCCTAAAAGCCAGGCCACTCCTAGGAAATCTGCTTCCAGCCACCATCTTGCTACTGTTGCCCCACCCCAAGCTCAAATGCTTAAAATGGCGGAGGATCTCATATCCCTTATCCAAGGTACTCAGGCCCCCATTCCTGAAAGGAAAAGGCATCCTTCTCCAGAAGTTATGACAGACCAAGAGTCTGAGGAATCTGATTATTCTGCTTTTGAAGAGGAACAACATCCCTTAACTGTTTATGAGGATTCAGATGCAGAGGAGTCCATCCCTTCTGCCTCCCCTCTAGAGGACCTCTCATTTGGGGAAACTCTTCAGTCCTTCAGGGAACATTTCCAATGGGAATCTCAAGACTTCCCAAAGTCTAAGAAAAGACTTGGAGAGTTTCTGGACCTGCCCTAGCACAGACCCCTGGCCATCCCACCTATTTTGGAAGTGGTGGATGATGTTTTCCATGAAACCAGCTTAGCCACTGATGCCCTGCATCCTGCTCCAAGTAAACCTGACAGGTTCCACAGAGTACCAGATTATCACAAATACTTGTATAGGAATCCAGCTGCAGACCCTGAGGTCATTACACAGTGACCCAAAGGAGCTAAGACTAATTCTGCCAAGAATCTTCTTCCTTCTGACAAAGACTCCAGAGCTCTGGACAGATTTGGTAAGAAAGTAAACACCTCTACAACCTTAGCTATCAGAGCATTCAATTGTCAGTTCCATATGTTAAAATATCAGCAACACACTTTGGAACAATTAAAACAGAAGATTGCTACCTCTCCTGACTGTGCCAACTCAAAAGAGCTGGCAGAATTACTACACTCTGCATGTCAAGTGACCAAACCCATTACACTGTGGATGTGACGCCCTAGAAGCCTCTAGCAGGGCAGCAGTGACAGGATCTGTTATTAGGAGACATGCAGGAACAACCTCTCCCTGATCATGTAAAGTCTAAACTTATTGATGCACCCCTAGACAAGGAGTGCCTGTTTGGGGAAGAAGCAGAAGAAGTGCTTAAAAAGATGGAAGACAAAGCAAAATCTATGCAAACAGTAAAAGATTTATTTCAAGTTCAACCTCCCAGATTCAGCAGGAACTTTCCCTCTAAGCACTGGGCCTTCCCTGCACCCAGCAGACAGGGCCAAGGTAAGCCCCACAGGGACAGGCCAACCAGGCCAGTATCCCAGGGCCAGCAAAGAAGAAAACAATGGGTCACTTCCATCTCTAAGGCAGGGAGTTCTAAGCCAAACTTTTATGGCAAGCACTCACAATGACCCCCCCCCACCCTCCCTTCACTCATCAAAAGCTAGGAGGAAGGCTCACCCTCTTCAAAGACAATTGGGTTTCTATAACCATGGATCAATGGGTCCTAAAATCATTTCTCATGGATACAGATTCTCTTTCAGCAAACTCCCAATTCCAAAAGGGTACCCAGACCTCCCCCCAAGCCAGTGGGCAGAGGCATTGAAACAGGTCCAAACTCTAATATCCCAGGGGGCAGTAGAACCTGTCCCTCCAAATCAAACAGGAAATGTTTTTTACTCCAAACTATTCCTTGTTCCCAGAAAAGAGGGCACTTGGTGCCCCATCCTGGATCTATCCAAACTGAACACCTCCTTGGTGGTCCCCAAATTCAAAATGCTAACTTTGCAGCATCTCCTGCTTATGCTAACAAAACATGCCTGGCTTGTGAAACTAGACCTAAAAGATGTCTACCTCCACATCCCCATCAGGGAACTGTGCAGAAAATTCCTGTGCTTTAGAGAAGGCTATCAACACTTTCAGTTCTCTGCACTGCCCTTTGGCTTATCTACTGCTCCAAGAATATTCACCAAATGCTTGGCCCCGGCTATAGCATTCTGCAGACAGAGAAATATACAGAGTTACGCTTACCTGGATGACTGCCTCATTCATGCAGAGTGCAAAGAAAAGTTGCTCTAGGACCTTCTCTTTGTCAAATATCTGCTAACTTCCCTAGGGTTCACCATCAACAAGAAAGAATCGAAACAAAACCCCAACCAGAAAAAAATATTTTCCTGGGAGCTGTGCTAGACACAGCATCCCAAATGGCCTTTCTATCCCCAGAAAAGCAGAGCTTCCTGCCTCTCTACTTCACCCAGCTGGCTTCTAGAAGTCACCTCACTGCGAGGAAGTTCCTGAAAGCCCTAGGATACATGGCATCTTGCATCCTTCTTACCCCCTTGCCAGGCTTCACATGAGAAAACTTCAGTGGTACTTAAAGAACCTTTGGTGTCAGCACTTTCAGTCCGTAGAGGCCACAATCCCTCTGATCCCATGTATAATGGCCAAATTTCTCTGATGGGCAGAGGCCTGTGCCATGAACAAGGGTCTTCCCTTCATCCTTTGCCCTTCCAGCCAGACCATCACCACCAACACCTCAGACATTGCTTGGGGCATTCACCTACCAGGCAGGTGTACCCAAGGCCTGCGGAATGCCCAGCAACTTCACTTGCACATCAGTTAGAAAGAAATGATGGTAGTGCAAAAGGCTCTGACTTCCTTCCAACACCATTTCAGGCCAGGGGTCCTCCTTATAAAAACAGACAACACCACAGTGATGCAGTACATCAACAAGTAGGGGGGCATTCATCTTACCCCCTGTGCAGGTTAGCCATAAGTCTCTGGCTTACAGCCACCTTCATGGGGCTACATCTAATTGCCCAATACCTACCACGTGTCAACAACATCCTGGCAGACCACCTAAGCAGAAACTTACTGGACCCCCACGAATGGCAGCTCCACAGAGAAATCTTTCTGCAAATCACTCAGGAGTGGTGGACCCTAGAAGTGGCTCTCTTTGCCTCACACCTCAACCACCAGCTGCAAAAGGTTTGTACCAGAGAGTACCATCTCCTAGCGAAGAAGGTGGATGCCTTGACCTTCCCCGGGAACTCCCACTTTGTGTATGCGTACCCTCCTCTGCCCCTTATTCCCAAGGTTCTGATCAAAATAAGAGGGGAGAGACCAAAGGCCATCCTCATTGCTCCAGACTGGCCCAGACAGCATTGGTACCCCCTATTACTCAGCCTGACCTTACAGCCCCTAAAGCTGCTTCTCCTGATTTCAGACCTCTTGACCCGGGGGGGGGGGAGGTACTGCACCCAGACCTACAGTCTCTCAATCTTTCAGCATGGCTTATACACTAAAAACTAACAAGGAGTCCCTGTTAAGCAAACAGGTCCTGGACATCATCACAGAGGCCAGAAGGCCCAACACAAGAAAATCATATGCAGGAAAATTCTGCTCCTGGAAACAATCCAAAAGGTGCAGTACTTCCCATCCCTCTCATCCTGGATTACCTAGCAGAGTTGCTCAATAGTGGCCTCTCTTTCTCCTCTATTAAAATTCATGCCTCGGCCTTTTCCACCCATTATGATTCAGACCTACCCCTCTTCTCTCTTCCTTTGACTAAGCAATTCCTCAGAGGAGCTTCTAATATCAGGCCTCCCAGAAGGTCTCCCATGCCACCCTGAGACCTGAATTATGTGTCAGAAAAACTAACCTTACCTCCTTTTGAATCTGCCACTTCTACAGAATCGAAATACCTCTCATGGAAGACTGCCTTTCTACTAGATATTACCTTAGCCAGAAGGGTCTCAGAAGTTCAAGCTCTCATGGCTGTTGAGCCCTTCACCATTTTCCATGCAGACAGAGTCTCCCTGAGGGCTAACCCCTCCTTTATGCCCAAGGTGGTATCTGATGTGACCCTTAACCAGGCCATAAACCTTCCCACCTTCTTTCCTAACCCTCAAAACAAGGGGGAAAAAATTCAACACTCACTAGACATACACAGACAACTCAAATACTATCTGGACCATACTAAGCTATTCAGAAAAACAGACCAACTACTTTAAGCTTTGCCCCAGGGGCAGATGGAAAGCCCATCTCCAAACAAACCATTTCCAAATGGATTTCACACTGTATCCATTTTTGCTACAGACTACATGAGAAACCCATCCCTAAGTCTATCTGTACCCACTCCACTAGGGCAACCTCCACTTTTACTGCCTTCCTCAGAAGAGTACCTTCCAGAGACATCTTGGAAGCAGCCACCTGGACCTCTGTCCATACCTTTACAAAACATTACCACCTACCTCTCTTTTATAAGTCTAGAGCAGGGTTTACCTCTGCAATTCTGCAGGGCCTCCTGTCCCATACCTAGGACTCAACCTATCCTTTCACCCCTTTCCTTAGCTTTGTGAATCCTCCCACAGGTGATGACTGCAACAGTGAAACACGTAGAACATAGTACAGTTGTGCACACTTACCATAAATGTAGATGTTCGAGTGTATTCACTGTTGCAGTCTTGGATTCCCTCCCTCCATCCCCCATTTAACATCTTCCCCTAGGGGGACATAAGCTTCCCAATGCGGCTTTTAGCCACCAGGACCACTTCGCTCTTTTCCATTGTGCTTCTGATGGGTTAGGGAAAGAAAAACTGATGTAATGATGTCGGCTGCCATGCTTTATAGCACTGATGACCTGATGTCAAACTACAGACAAAGGCAGCCGGTGTACAAAAACATTGACTCTGGTATTCAGGCCGACCGAGGGCTATCACAGCAGGGATAACCCACAGATGATGATTGCAACAGTGAATACACTTGAACATCTACATTTATGGCAAGTGTACACAATTGTACTTTTTAAATATCCCAGAATAATTTTACATCAGATTCAAATCCAAAGAACTTGCAAATGTTTAGGTTACAGTAGAATTAGTCTACCTATATCCAGTAATATTCAGAATGTCATATTTATATGTTGAAAATAGGTGAAGGCCCCAAGCAGGCCACTGGGAACACCTCACCCATGACATGCATCATCCCACAGTAGATTCTATCTTAAAATTCCACCTTCTTCCCTGGAACTGTCTCTCTCTAACTCATGCTATTAAGTTTCTGTTTGTTTCTAGAACTTTCTCTTTCTGTTAACAGTTCATGGTCTTCGAATCAAAACTGAAAGTTTCAAAAAAGTCAACATTAACTGCAGCATCTTGTTTTTTGTTGAAATTTTCCCTCACTGGAGAAGTATAAATTGCTTGCAGGGTTGACTCTCTCTCTTTACATGCATACCAGTTTATATCACTTATGCCTTAGGACTCCATGTTATTGTTAAAAAACTGTACCAACCATCTCAGAAAAAAAACTGTCTAGTCACAATTATTTTTCCTCAGAACTAGTTCTATTAACACTAGCTTGCAATAAGAAGGAACAGAACCTGTAACACGATGTTATTCAGTTTCATTAGGAAGCTCAAAAGTGAAAGACCCATTGACGTGTATGGCTAGCTCTAGATGAAGGCAACATAGTTTCTTTTTGACTCCCAGTTGTGTGGCTAAGTTAAATTTCACCTCCCACTTCCCACAGCTAAGTAATACCAAGATAGCAGAAACAGTGGTGACACCTCTGTTACAAATATTCTGAGAAGCTACGACAAGCGAGAAGATCGCTATTATGCATCTCACAGACATCAAGGCCAAATTAGCTACAATGGCACAAACAAGACATAAGCTAAACAATATTGAACACAAACTGAATAATTTCAGTGGCTAAAGGCTCACACAAAAGTAATTTTAAAAGAAAAATAAATCAATTAAGTCCAGGAACTGGAAAGGCAGGTTATTCCATTACAAGAAATGTTGATTTAAAAAAAAAAAACAGGTTGAAATAAACTAGCAGTTCACATAACTGGTTTCCCAAACAGGCTCTGTAAAATGGAGCTTCAGTACTGCATACAAAGGTTAATAAACAGAAATTTCACGTTTTGCAATAGCTATCTTTTAGCAATGCTCGTGTACACAGAGTTGGCAGGAGAGCGGCCTCTAGTTCACCAACACCCCACGCATTTATGGAGTCATACACAGCAAAGCTGTGGTTCGTTCAGCAAAGCAGACAAATTTGGGGAATATTTTGAAAAGGCAGCCTGATTAAATTCATGGAAGATTAGTCACAGATAATCTACAATCAGTGGTAGCATATGGAATCATTAAGGTGACTGTTCTTAACATAGGGCTTCATGGCAATCATTGTTTATCTTACTGTATTGGTTGTTTACCTTACTATATTAACAGTACCTAACAGAATAAAAATAAGCTGGATGATTGGCGCGTTTTGTGAACAGAGGTTGTACAGCTGCAAGAACAACAATGGTGTGGGCTAGAACACATCACCAATTATAAAGAAATGGAGTGGGAAACAGCAACAGGTAAGAGGGCATGCATACCTCTCAACCTCTTAATTCAAGAAGTCTGGAAAATCCAAAATAATCTGAGAACAATGTCTTGGAATCAGGGACAGATTTGAAACATTGCTCAGAGAAATGTTGAAAAGTTCATTCCCAAAGTTAGAAATTCAGAGGCCTCAAGTATGAATTTCACCACAGACAAAAATATATGACCTAAAAGTAGACAATAAAGGACCTAAAGTCATATAAACTGCATAGAATAATTGAGCACAGTTCTCCCTTCTGCATGCAACCAACCAGGCACTTCCAAATGGGGCAGCCTCAGAGGTTTCTCTCTATAAAAATACAAAGCATAAGGCACATGTCTTATGTAGACCGACTAAAGGCCTTGTCCCTTTACTCCATCTCATATCATTTACTGAAAGGTGAATTATGCCTGACTTACAAGGCATTCTCTGATCCTGCCCTGATGAAAATGTTACATATTCACAAGAAAAATTATACAAAGGTTACGCATTCCATCAACCTAAACCTTATTTATGACTCTTAACGAAAACAGCTGGAGAGACAGATTCATATCCCAAATTTATGGACTAAACGTTTCATCTTCTTAAAACAAAGCCATCCCTCACTCTCTCCTAAAAGAATTTGGATAAATGGACAGGGAACCATACATACACTCGCAGGGTACTACCCATATCCCTTATGTACAAAGGCAGTCTGTAAAATGACTCAGGGCTTCAAAACTCAAACATCCACTACCCTGATACCACCCCATTCCATCCATCCATCTTCAATCTCTTTTTCCCATTTTGCATATGGGGTTGGGGCGTCACTTCAACAGTGACAATCATCTTGAGCCAAGGCTTACACCACTGGGTGGCTATAATGCTGTTATATCCTGGGTAGTATTGGGAAAAATAGTACTTGGACTTTAATCAATAATGAGGTATGCAATGCCAGGTGTGGAGCCTTTCATCAAAGTGGCTTTTTCAAATCATGTCAAGCACCATTACAAAAGCTGATTAAAAAGTGCCATAATTTTCACTATGAGATTGTGGTACAGTGGGGATTACAGCATACGCCCTTTCTCCACTGCAGTGTGATGTCAGAGTTGTTTATACAGTTAGGAGATATGGGCAGTGCAGGGGGGCTTACAAAAAATGTTCTGTGCTTTCTTTTTCTGATCCTTTACAGATCGATGTTTACATTTTCGATGGGAAGCAGTTGATCAATGTAGTATCGAATACTTTCCATTTTGATGGAAGGTTATACTTCAGCAATGTCATACTGAGCATGCATAGATAAATTTTGGAGGTAGTATTTATAATGGAGTGGTGTCAGCTACTTCAGAAAAATTGAAGTTAGAGCTACGCAATCCCTAATTTTTTACCATTTGAATGAGTATTCACTAAGCATGGTATCTGCATTCATTGGTTTGCACTATAACTGTTGAAAGTTTTTTTAAATTAGCACAGCATGAGGAGAGTTAAGAGGAAGGAAAGATACAGCTACATGGACAAAGTTTATACACGTAAAAATGGCATTATCTCCAAAGATTTAAGATAAAAAAAATGGTGGTATCCAAGAACCTGAGAAAAATGAGAAGGATTAACGGGAAAATAGTGCAAGATGAGATGCAGTTGCATCTAGTGATATAGTGATATTTAGGGTCAACAAATGAGGATTCTACACTTTTGGTTCTTGTCCCCAACTAGCATAGCCAGTCGTAGGCATAAGCCAGCTAGACGCCTCTGTAGCAGGGGTGCTTTTCCAGTGTTTATTACCTTATTATTTTTTTTTTTAGTAAAGAAAAATACAGGTAAAACTGAAGAGTAAGAATAACTGTGAGAAAAAGCAATTTGGATGGTGTAAGTAGACTAGGATGAGGGGCACCGGGTGGTGTGAGGGGGGTGCTGTGGAGTCCTTTTGCCTGGGGCACTTGTTGACCAAAGGCTGCCCCTGCCAACTAGACTTTACTAAGAGGGTAGAAAGACAAATAGTCAATGCAGATGCTGTGGGCAGGATGCAGTGGGAGACAAATACATGTTCAGAAGTTTAAATGTTCAAATATTTAACAAACTGAATACATGGAGATGTGAATCTTTATTTAGAGGATTAGATGGGGGCAAGATCTGAATGAAACAAAGATGACCTACGGGTATGTTTGGACATAACGTCAGTGTCAAAGACATTTTTAGCTAAGGAATGGCAAATGAAAGTGAATGGTATGTAAATTAAGACAGAGACTGCAAAACAGAAGTTGTTAAGAAGGGTCCATTAATGATTCTAATTCCATCTACAGATGCCTATTTCTTGCAGATGGAGAAATCTTTTTGAATATTTTCACTTTAATAATCCAGTATAATTCAGAGGCAAGGGGGAAAGGTTTATTATGCATACATAATTTGATCTGTATAAATAGTTATTATAATAATGATAATTATATTATATAATATGTATGTTATTATAATATTTTCACCTAATGAAAAGATAACGGCATACCTTTCTTTTCTTGTCTTTTATTTGGTAGTAGATATTTCTCATTGATTTTGTATAAAAGTTATTTTTGTGAAGCTTAACAAAAATTATTCAAAAAAGTGGAAAGTACATCACCAAAATACCTTTGTTCTTTATACTCCCTGTTCCCAAGCTGCTTGTGATCATAAATTATAAATTTCTTAAGATTTTCTGTTACATAATCCTCATTTCTTTGGTTTTGGTGAGCTAAACTATACTGAGAGGGGTCTTGCATGGGCACCTTTCATAAAGTTCAAAATAATTTAAAAATAGCTTAAGACATCCTCCATACCAGTTACAGAAATATCTCTTTGTTAAGTAAAAATAGCAGCACATAAAGTATTCCTTTTACCAGTTGGATGGAACTAAGAAAACTTGTTCTTCTGAGACTCATGCTCCATGTTTCGTCCATGTTGTACCTTTTCCTTTTTCAGTAGTTTATATGCCTTGAGGAAATGCAATCTGTATCTCCATTTTAGTCACAGATCTTGAGTTATTCTATATTTCTTGCAAATCTTGATCTTTCTATTTCTTATTCGCTTAACAGTTGAAAATTTAAAGCCAAGCCGAATAGCTTAACAGCTCAACTCCCTCTGTCTACTGTTTGGGAGTATTATATTAATTCAGCATGACCACTGTTTACTGGTCACAGCCCCTTCCGGTCTCACCTCAATCAGCTCACGTTCAGAATGGATGTAGTCCAGTGATGATGTTTTGATGTACCCCTGGCACTCTTTCATGATTTAAACCTGCTGGAACAGACAAAGAAGAGGTTAGCCAAATCATGTCCAACCCCATTACAACAGAGTTACACACAAGACTTCAAATATCATCGCTTACCTACTGACAGAAAATTAAAATGCTGTTTGTCTGAATGCAACTCATGGTAAAGTCTGAAAGGTGAGAAGTACAGCTGTGCCCCATGCTGCCAGTAAAATGAAATCATCATCACTGTGCAGTTCTCATTTCTTAAGGATACTGTACAGGAAGTCTGTTACAATTCCCATTACTGCACTGAAGTATCTGGGGGTCAGTGGACAATGTCAGGTGACTCGCTCATTAGCTATAATATCAGGCTGCTGGATTAGATCTCTTCATTGTCTAACACTTAGTACAATAGCAATGTTCATGACAGGCCACCGCTCCCTGCAGCTGTACTCTTCCTCAGGCTCCTGGTTATGCTGTAGCCTCCTGTCCTGTCTTCCCTATTCATGCCCATTATATCACATTTATGGTCTAATGATCACTCTTCTTTGCTTTTTAAATAACCTCTTATGTTTATGTGTAGCACTCTTAACTCTACCCTTTTCTTTAGGGTGAGGATATGGTTGGCAAGGCTGGCTCCATGATATAGAGACGTGCAGCACTGATTACAGCCCAACTAACTCAGGACATTGAGAGCCAGGAATTTACAAGCTGTCTCTGTCCATAGGGGACATAGATGTCAGGCCTGGTGTAAATTTCCTATTCTCCATCCACTTGTCTAGCTTGTGCTTAAACTGGGTAATAGACGACTTGGCTTCAAATGGATGGGAAGTCTGTTTCATAGCAGGGGCAGTTTCTGGGAAACATATCTGTCTCTTCAGCATTTTCTGTTTCTCAAAGACAAAATTCGGGTCCCTAGACCTTGTATTTCACACTCAATTATATTTTCTAAATCCTTTCATAGGTTCATAGGTAAGTACTAGGCTATTGGCCCTAGGGCCTATATAAGTATAGCCAAAAATGTACCCTGGCTTTCCCCACCCAAGAAAATTATTTTCCTGTGCCCCTGTCAAGCAGGCTGCAGAACTGATCCCCGGGGTGAATTTCGTATTTCCCATCCAATCATCAAGATTTTTCTTGAAGAGTGCTAATGAGGAGCTTTGTTTGATATAGATAGGTAATTTGTTCCAGAGTATGGGAAGTCTCTGGGACATGAATATATTCCTCCAGCATCTTCTGTTTATTGTGGTGACAAGGTTTAGGTCCCTACAGCGTGTAGCTCAGAGGGATTGGGATTTCTTTAAGTGGAGCATGTCCAACAGCTCTGGATTTGACATAGCTTTGTATGTTAGGCAGAGATCACCTCTGAGTAGGCGATGTGCAACAGAGTAAAGCTGGAGTTTTTTCACACCGTCTGCATAGGGCATCTGTTTGAGGCCGATAATCCTTTTTGTGAGGTATTTCTGCGGCCTTTCCAGTTGTTGTAGGTGTCTTGTTATGTACATACCAAAAGGGGTGTTGTACTCTATAATGGGTCTAATGAGTGACAAGTAGAGGGGAACAATGACCTCTTTTTTCCTAGATGAGAAACCTTTTGTGATGAGGTGTGCCACGTAGAAGGATTTTCTGACTACTGTGGCAATGTGATTATCAAAGGAGAGAATACTGTCCACCTGTGTCCCAAGGTCTCTTATCACACTTTCAGTGTTAAGTATACTACCGCCTATGTGGTAGTTCATGGGTACAGAGTTTTTACCAAAGGGGATGACAATGCACTTTTTGCCATTGAGCTTGAGGCCATGGCTTTGACACCAGGCATTTGTCTCTGTGAGGCCCTTTTGTAGGATGTCCATATCATTAGGAGTTTTGATTATGGCTACTAGTTTGCTGTCATCTGCAAACTTCATTAGCCAAAGACCTTCTGTGTTAGCAAATACTTCTGAGAAGTAGATACCAAACAGGAGAGGACCAGGACTGAACCCTGTGGTACTCCACTTGTCACTGGTCTGAAGTCGGATTTGAAGTCTGCTACTTTCGCAGTGTGGGTTCTGTCAGTGAGCCAGTTGGCAACCCATCTTGTGACATAGGGATTTATACCTAGTTTAGTGAGTTTATCTATATTTCCAGAGTGGGGGATGGTGTAAAAAGCCTTGGTGAGATCTAGATAGGCTGTGTGAACCACCTTACCCTCATCTATGGCTTTTAAAGAAGTCTATCAGGTTTAGGAGACATAACCTGCCTTTTACAATCCCAAACTGGGTGGGGTCCAGAGTTTGGAGATTACCAATGTCTTTGTTTATAAGTTCCATGATGATACATTCCATGGCCTTGCAGACCAGGCACTTCAGGCTAATGGGGAGGTAGTTCCCAGGATCCGTGGTGGCTCCCCCTTTGTGGAGTGGGCTAACCATCACTGTGTGCCATTCAGTGGGCACAAAACCTGAGGTGACGCTATGATTGAACATGGTACTTAGGTGGGGTGTCAGTTCATTCTGTAGTTCATGTAGAACGAAACCTGGGATGTTGTCAGGTCCCATGGATGTTGTGTTCTTGGCTTTGGAGAGTGTGTTTTTTACCTGTCCAGCCATGATTACAGGAACTTTGCATTCTTCCGGTACAGAGATGGGCCCCTTAGGGGATGAGAGGGAGGTAAAGTTAGCACTAAACCTATCTGCCAGGATGTTTGCAATATCAGTTGGTTCTGTATAAGTAATGCCATTATGCTGTAACACAGTTCAGATCTGAGTGTTGCCATTGAGATTCTTGACATAACTCTAAGAATGCTTTGTGGTTGTCTTTAGAATCAGTGCTGATTTTGTTTTCGTAACTAGCTTTGGAGGATTTTATGAGGGATCTCAGCTTCTTACTGAGGCTGACCAGGGAGTTCCTCCAATCATGAGATTTTACTCTTTTTTGCAACAGTTTCATTCTTCTGTTGTAGAGTTTGTTTATGGCAGGGGACCACCAGACTGGTTTCCTTTTTTTGGAGGATAGCATCTTGGTTCTGTTAGGGATAGCACAATACATGCACTTGTGTAAGTGCTTATAAAGTGTATTTGTGTACCTCTATTGTCCATCTGCATGGGTGTCTTGAATTTTGCCACTTCTGTCTTGAGAAGCGTGAAGTTGGCTTTGGAGAAATTTTTACGGTGGTTTCCCTAATGGGCGGTAGGGGTGGGATATGGATGTCTAGGGTGATTATCTTGTGGTGGGATCTGACCAGCAAGGAATTGACCTCTGGTGTGGAACACTGTTCACCCATGTTGGTAATGACCAGGTCTAGGATATTGCTGCCCCTGGTGCGGGTGTGGATAAGTTGATCCAAAGCACTGGAATTTTTGAATTCCAGAAAATGTTGAGCAAAAGAGTTGGTACATGAGTAGTTTTCCCAGTTAATGGTGGGGTAGTTGAAATTGCCCATTATTAAGGTGTTGGGTTTTACCCTAATATTTTCCAGTGTATCAAAAAATGTGGAGTGGGAATCCTGGGGCATGGTGGGGGGTCTGTAGCAAGCTGCAATTTGGATTGCGGTCTTGCCCAGAGTTAGTTGCACTTGGATAATCTCGGATGCATTATGCTGAGCAACTAACCTGGAGGTGTGGATATCCTTAATGAATATGGACACTCCTCCGCATTTGGTGTTTCGGCCCAGGTTAGGTGGCCAAAAGGTGTGGTATGAGTTATAGCCTGATAATGCAGGGCTGCTCTCTGGAGCCTTGAACCAGGTCTTTCTCACTGCACAGATGTCGATGTTCTCCATTTTAAGGAGCGCCTCGAGTGAGTGCATTTTGAGGTTTAGACTTCTAGCATTGAGTAGCATTACCCTCAGATTTTGCTTGCTTGTACCTGTTATGGTGGTGAATTTGTCATTTGAACTTTGCCTAAAAAAGGCACTATAGGGGTGGCAAAAGCCTTAGTCAGTATCCGCAATCCCAAGGGCGATAGGTGCAGGCCATCTCTGGCAAAACATCGTGGTCTGTTGATCATGTCATCTGAGGCAGACATATACTGGATTCCCTTAAAATGACACAAGAAGCTTAGCCAATTGTTGAAGTCAGTCATTTTGTCCTTGTTCTGTGGTATCATTCTGGGTGATTGCAGGATGCTCCTTAGGGCTAGGGTCATACCTGCCTGGGCTACAAGATCGGAGAGCTCCTCCATGTATCTTTTCATGTAGTCCAGGGCTGTACATCTCATGTCATTCACACCAACATGGACAATGACAGAGTCATATTTGTACTTGTTGTGGAGTGGAACTGAGTGCATGTGTGCACCTGTGTGCAGCCCTTACTTACTTACTTACTTACTTACTATGCCTTCCAATATGTTTTTATATCCTTAGCTTTACCTTCATTCATCTTTCCACCTCCAGTGCTTGCTTGTGACATCTTAAAAGCATTCCAATACCCAGTTATTTTATTGTGTTCTTCTTTATATAAACAACTCACAATGGCAGAAATTGTTACTGACCCAATTTTTCACTTGGCTGACTGCAGAAGAAACTTTTGGCACTTGATAAGAACCCACAGCCTACTAAAGAAACAAAATGTTCTCCTTACATATTGTCTTATTAAATTGATTCATTTAGTCAAGACCCTATTCCATGCCTCACGGAATTACTTAAAATAAGCAGCAAAATTACTTTATTAAATAGTTGCTGCATAAAAGCTGTAGTAAGAGTGTCTATTAGTAGCACTTAGCAACCAGTTGAATACCAAATGAGCTTAATCACATGTATGTATTTAATTTAAATCCCATTGCTAAAAGCCTTTTGTTACTGCTGTCACAACACAGTGACTTAAGAGAATAGCCTGTAATAATCCCGATGTCCCTTAGTAACACATTAATGTTTAATGCACTAATTGTGCTAAAGCTGTTTCACTTTGTGTAATGTTTGCTGAACCTTCAGTGGGCTGAACAAAAGCTAATCGTAACTACAGCAACAGGCAAAGTCTAAATGGCTCTGTGCTGTGACGTAAAATGGTTCAAGGACTAAAAGTGTACAGAACTAAAGATGCAGTGCAGTGTTTCAAATAAATGTCTCTTAAGTTAACAGATATGACTAAAACTGAATGCATCAGACAGCCAGTCAGCACAGTACTGTCTGGAAAAACTGCGCACATACACGTTCATTTTACAGTTATTGAACATGCCAATATTTGCCGTATGTATATATATATATATATATATATATATATATATATATATATATATATATATAGAGAGAGAGAGAGAGAAAGAGAGAGAGACATATATATCTATATAGCCCCTGACCTGAGTTGCACGTTACTTACCCTGTGACTTGAACTCTTGAATTCTGAATGTGCAAATGTGCCTCACCATAAGAAAAAAAAAAAAACACTTCTGCTTCTGTCTTTATTGTTGTCAGTATTGCATAGGCGTAGATATCTACGTTCCCGCCAACGGAGTGTGTGCAGATGGTAGTACGTACCAGCATTTACACTCATCACCTGTCCTATGAAAAGATAATGTAGACTGTAAAAACATATTTTCAGCCTTTCTGTAGAAAAGCCTGTATATCTGACACAAGTAGGAAAGCTACATGAAGCTGGAATGCTAACACTCTAGCTATAATCCATCCATCTTCAACCCCCTTTTTCCCATTTTGTACAAGTGCTCGGTGTGTCACTTCAACAGTGACAATGATCTCAAGCCAAGGTTTACACTGCTGGGTGGCTAGCCCTGCCATGGTAGTTCATCCATACCACTCACTCACATGCACACTTGTACCTACAGGCAATTTAGAGGATCCAATCCACCTACTGCATGTCTTTGGAATAGGTTCATAGGTTCATAGGTTCATACTAGGCTATCTGCCCAAGGGCATTTATAAGCCTAGCCCATAGTTATGTGGCTTTCGCCACCCCTTTAGTTTGAATAAAAACTATGCCTATCATTTTGCTGTGCCTCTGTCAAGCAGTGACACTGAAGTAATCCCTGGGGTATATCTGCAATCTCCCATCCATTGGTCAAGATTCCTCTTGAACAAGGCCAGAGAGGTGCTCTGCCTCACATGTACCGGGATTTTGTTCCCCAGCATAGGGAGTCTCTGGGTGATGAATCTGTCCCTCCAGCACATTCTATTTATAACCGTGTCAAGGTTTAAGTCTCCCGCCCTTGTGGTTCTGAGGGATCTAGATTTTTTGAGGTGAAGCATATTCATCAAATCTGGGTTTGACATGGCCTTATATGTCAGGCACAGGTCACCTCTGAGCAAGCGGTATGAGACTGAATAGAGCTGGAGTTCTTTCAGTCGGGCAGCATAAGACATATTTTTGAGACCCTTTATCCTTTTGGTGAGGAACTTTAGGGGCCTTTCAAGCTGCAGCAGGTGTCTGGTCAGATACATTCTGAACGGGGCATTGTACTCAATCATAGGTCTAATGAGTGATGAGTACAGGGGGACGATGACCTCCCTTGATCTAGATGTGAATCCCTTCATGATCAGGTGGGCGATATAGAAGGTTTTCCCTAACTACTTTAGCAACATGAGTGTCAAACGAAAGGCTACTGTCAACCTGGGTCCCCAGATCCCTGATGACTTTTTCTGTGCTCAGTGGATTGCCACCTATATGGTAGCTAGGGGTAACCTTGTTTTTCCCAAAGGGTATGACTATACGTATGGATCTCAGCTTTTTATTGAGGCTAACAAGGGAGTTGTTCCAGTCTTGGGGCTTTGCCTTTTTCTGCAACAGTTTCTTCCTTCTGTTGTAGAGTTTGTTTATGGCAGGGGACCACGAGATTGGCTTCTTTTATTTGGAGGAGAGCATCTTGTTTCTGTTGGGTATTGCCCTTTCTATGCATTAGTCCATTAATTTCAACATGTACTATGACAGAGTCATTAACAGTAATTGTTGCTGAGTGACTTGGGTGAGTGTGTAACTTAATGGATCATGGCACCTAACAGACAGCTGACCAGTGACCTTCTGCTTGTCCAGTCTGGTAAGGGGGACATCTGTGTGTCTCACTATTGAGTCTCCTATGACTGGGACATTTGGTTTTGAGGTGTTTCACCATAGGGGATTAATTGCTGAGACACTGGTATGTGTTTTATGTGTAATGGTGGATTCTGTTCATGTACCAGTATGCGTGGGTTGTTTCCACTTGGGAGATTTTTGGTCTTTTGTTAGGCTCTTGGTGAGTACCTCTGCATATCTGGGTTTATGTGGCTTGACTTTATCTTGTGTAAGAGGACAGTATAGATCCAGTGGGGGAAAAAAGATGCATATTTCTCTTTAGGAGTGTGGCCAAATTATAGGGAAAGATCAAGTGATATATTTACCATGCAGAAAAGTATTTGTGTCATGTCACTAAAGTATTTCTGGTTTTGAATATGTCCTTGATCACATACCCAGTCACAATAAAACAAGTATGTTTAACAGTCTGAAATAGCACCTAATGCACACTTTACATAGTTAACAAGTGTTTTTATCATGCAATATATCTTCTTAGTATATTAATTATCACAAGCAAACTGTGTCTCACACAGAAATGGCTACCCAAGCAGCATGGTTTGTACATACCCTAGAGACATACCATTCAGATAAAACTACTGGATATGTAACAGTTTCATAAGTACTTACTAGACTATTGATATTTGAGGATCTTTAGATAGCCTAGCCATGCATTCATATTGAGTTTCTAGCCTGAGTAGTTTAGTATCAAGGCCCCTGTCTTGTTTAACCCACTGGAAGTTCAGCAAACCCTATAAAAAGTGATCAGCTTTAGTAAAATGAGCATGTTAAACATTAATGTATCATTAAGGGAACATGGCAGTATTACAGACTGTACTCTTAAGACACCTTGTTGTGACAGCAGGAAGTCTTGTGTAATCCAGGTGAGATAATCCTTTAGCACTGTGTGAGAACCCTTTGTATAGTAATGAATAACCACAACCCTGGAGCAGGACTGTACATGTTCCCTGTGTCCATAACAGACCAGTGTGCCAAACCAATAGTGAAGTTACAGTTTGCCATCCATACATACTGGCTGCACTTAAATAAAGTAAAGGATATGCTTAACTTCACATAGAGAAGAAGGTTGTTCCAAAGAAGTGGTATTCTCTGTGAGACATATCTATCACTCCAGCATGTTCTGTTTAAGTTGCAGTACAGACTAAGGCCTCTAGAACAGGTGCTTCTGACACTACTAGACTTATGGATATGTAGAAGTTCTGAAAGAATTGAGTTAGTAGAGAGGCTCTCTATGTGAGACAGAGATCTTCCTTTAGCAGCCTGTAGGACATTGACAAGCAGGACAGGGTTTTGAGGTGGTCAGAGTAGCGTGTGTGATTTAGTTTCTTGATTTTTTAAATGAGAAAATGTTGGGGGTCACTAGTTGAATCAGATGCTTGGACAAATACATGGCAAATGGGATATTAGGTTCAGTGATTGGCCTAATAAGTGCCATATACAGTGGAAAGAACTTTCCCCTAGATTTGGATGCCATACTCTTGTTAATAAGTTGTGCTGTAAAGAAGGACTTTCTAACAATAGGTAATGCATGGTAGTCAAACAGCAGCTCATTGTCATTATATGTTCCCAGGTCCATCCCTACTGGGTCAATGTTCAAGGGATCGTTGTCAATCTGATAGCTGCAGGGGACATCTTACTTACCAAAGGATACGTTTGTATACTTTCTGGCATTTAGCTTTAGGCCATAGCTTTGATGACAGCCATTTGTTTCTAACAGGCCTTCCTGAAGAATCTTGGTGGCTCCTGGAGAAATAATGATGGCACTGAATTTACAATTCTCAGCAAACATTGTCAGGCATAAGGTCTTATCATTTGCCTTGATGTCTGAGAATTAGATGCCAAAAAAGAGTGGCCTAAAAACCGAGCCTTTAGTTACTTACTTTATTAGGTCTTTTGGTGATAGTAGATCCACTCACCCTAATTTATTTGAATTTATTTGTGAGCCACATAATGAGTTACATAAAGATTTATATTTAGCTGTATGAGTTTATTAATTATACCTGAATGGGAGTTGGTGTAGAATGAGCAGTTTTTCCCTCATCTGTTGTTTTGGTGATTTTCTCATAAACGTCAACCAGGTTCAGTAGGCAGGATATGGCTTTGACAAAACTGAACTGGCTTGGGTTGATTGTTTGTTGGTTAATTATGTCTTCATTTATTAAATCCATAATGATCCTTTCCATAGCCTTACAGATGAGACTGGTCTATAGTAACCTGGATCACCTCTGTAAAGGCTTCTAGGAATCATTTCATTAAATATGACCAGCCAGAAGTGCAGTCTTACTCCTAAAAAGTTTCTTGCCTGTAGTACCCCAAATTAAATTATCATGTTTAGGTTGTTCTTTTGTAAAAAAAAAAAAAAAAAAAGGCTTTATTCAAAGGTGGATAAGCACAGTAGCCATGAAAATGGCTTTTTCTGATATGAGTACTACAGTCAGAGTTTTTATAGCCAGTAAACAGTAGGTGGAGCCATTGGACAAGCTTCTGATAGGGTGAAAGTTGGTGGGGATGGTTATACTCCATTTGAATGAGCTTCTAATAGGAATAACTGTGAGGTCCCCACTCCGGGCCAATAATCAAAGAGCCTAAATCCTCACCACTGGCACTGGAGAGGGATGTTCTCTTGAAGAAAAATGGATGCACTCAGTATTTCCAGATGCAGCTCTCTGCATCAAGCAACATTTCCCTTAAGAGCACACATGAAACACACTCAGCCCAGGGTCTGGGTTTTTCACTTTGTCTCTCCCCAGGTCTCCAGTAAGGCTCCCCATTGGCACAGCTGTAGAGTTAAGTCCTCAGCCGAGTTTCCAGGGCAAGACCTCTAACACCATCTCTTTGTATCCCTGCTCCAAGTAGCTGGCACACACACACACACACACACACACACACACACACACACACACACACACACACACACACACACACGGGAAAGAAGGTTGGCACAGATTTCCTAGCTATGCCCCATTCTGCTCAGACTATAGAGGTAGTTACATTGCCACCAGACACCCCAAAGCCAGCAACTCTAAGGCTGTTGCAAGGGTACCCAATTATACTGAGTGAAATTAATATTAATACAAATGACAGTGTTTGGCCAATGCAGCAAGGCTTCCAGAAGCAAGCACAGTGTTACCAAATAGATATGTAAGTCCTCTCAAAGTTTAAAATATTCTTTAAAGGACAAGCCACAATGAAAAGTTTAAATATATTTAATAATAAATAATGAACATGAAAATACTAAATATCTACTTACTATAAACATCAAAGCTTCAGTCACAGGGAATATTAAAAATAACATAGGTAGACAGGTTCACACAGTTACAGAAAAACAACACTTAACTAATCTCACTATATTTTCCTGACTTTATTCCCTGGTTACTTGTTAGAGTAAGGCAAGATGAAGTAGGTGAGAGATCCTTCTTTGTCAGGTTACAAAAACAGTGCTCTGAGACTTCAGTCTCACCTAGTATTAAACATTATTTTTAGTGATGGATTACAGAATGACATCACATACATCTGGTCATCTGACTTCTGGTTCCCATGTAACCCCCTTTGGCTAGAAGCTGTTACGATTTAGCACCCACAATGTATATAAAAAGTGAACACACCCCTGTTAAAATGCCATTTTTTTCTGCTATAAAACAATGAGACCAGAATAAATCATTTCAAAATGTTTCCTACCTTTAATGTGACCTATAACCTGTACAATTCAATTGAAAAACAACCAAATCTTTTACGGGAAAAATATAAAAAATAAAAAAAGTACACTATGCTGGTTGCTTAAGTGTGCACACACTTAAACTAATACTTTCTTGAAGCACCTTTTGATTTAATTACAGCATTCTGTCTTCTTGGGTACGCACCTGCCATCAATTAAATAGACTTTGATTAACCCTAAATGAAGTTCAGCTGTTCTAGTAGGATTTTCCTGACATTTACTCAGTTGCCTGCTACAGCAAAAGCCATGGTTCACAGAGAGCTTACAAAGCATCAAATGGATCTCATTGTTGAAAGGTATCAATCAGGAGAAGGGTACAAAAAAATTTCCACAGCATTGGATATACCATGGAGCACAATGAAGACAGTAATCAAAAAGTGGAGAAAATATGGGACAACAGTGACGTTGTAATGAACTCGACATCCCTCCAAAATTGATGAAAGGACAACATGAAAACTGGTCAGGTAGGCTGCCGAGAGACCTACAGCAACAGTGAAGGAGCTGCAGGAATTTCTGGCAAGTACTGGTTGTGTATATATTCTCCATATATCTAGACCATGGGGTAGGGTTGCAAGATGGAAGCCTTTTCTTACATGGAAAAACATCCAGGCCTGGCTAAAATTTGCAAAAAAATACATCGTCTCCTAAAAGCATGTGGGAAAATGTGCTATAGTCTGATGAGAACAAGATTGAACTTTTTGGCCACAATTCCAAAAGGTATGTTTTGCGCAAAACAACACTTTGCATCACCAAAAGAACACCATCCCCATGGTGAAGCATGGTGGTGGCAGTATCATGCTTTGCAGTTGCTTTTCTTCAACTGGAACTGTGACTTTACTTAAGGTGGATGGAATTATGAACAGTTCCACATACCAGTCACTTTTGACCCAAAACCTTCAGGTGTCTGTTTGAAAGCTGAAGATGAAGAGGAATTTCACCTTTCAGTACGACAATGACCCCAAGCATATATCCATATCAACAAAAGAATGACTTCACCAGAAGAAAATTAAAGTTTTGGAGTGGCCCAGCCAGAGCCCAAACATAAATCCAATAGAAAATCTGTGGGGTGACTGAAGAGGGCTGTGCACAAGAGATGCCCTACAATCTGTCAGATTTGGAGCGCTTTTGCAAGGAACAGTGGGCAAATATTGCCTAGTCAAGATGTGCCATGCTGATAGACTCCTACCCTAGAAGACTGAATGATGTAACTAAATCAAAAGGTGCTTCTACAAAGTATTAGTTTAAGGGTGTGCACACACGACAAAGTATTAGTTTAAGAGTGTGCACACTTAGCAACCAGCATATTGTATGTTTTTAAGTTTTTATATTTTTCCCCTAACAGACTTGTTTTTTAATTGAATTGTATAGGTTATAGGTCACATTATAGGTGGGAAACGTTTTAAAATGATTTATTGTGGTCTCATTTTTTTATATCACCATAAACTGGCATTTTAACAGGGGTGTGTGCACTTTTTAAATTCACTGTATGTGTCAATAATACACATACAGAGAGACTTGCTAAGATCTGCTGCAGTTCCTGGAAGTCATAAAACAATTTCAAACATCCCCCTTCTAGAGTAGCAGTTAGTTCACCCTAATGATAACGCAGAAAGCTTCCTAACACAGACTTTTTGTCTCTAGCTGCATTGAGAATTGTAAGATAAAATTTGTATAGCCTAGGCACAGTAATTTAATTTCTTACTGTTTTCCAAAGTCAGTTGGATTGAGATTAACCTCTTCTCTTCCAGGTGCTTCTGTTAAAACATATGCATTTAAACAGTTACAATAATACGTGTATATTTCTTATTCTGACCATCAGGGCACACTGTTGGTACATTTTTAACACAATCACCTTTACAAATACATTTTTCAACACAAGCATCTGTACAAATCATTTGCTATACAAATGACATATAATCCCTTACAACATTCCAGCTAGCTGTGGTGGTATATGTTATACACCCAATGCACTACTTCTACTGGCATAGCTGGCAATACCTCACATTATCACAATAACCATGGCATTTAATTGGTGTAGATGGTTTTACTAAATTTGAATATTACCAACACGTGACCAGTTAGGTTCAAAGACTTGGCATTTGGAATCCAAACCTGTCTTAATGGAGGAACAGTTTTTGAATATATCCAAATGTTTTAACAACATATTTAAACAAAGGATTACCAGTGTGTAAAAGAAAGTACTTTTGCGTGATGTGCTTCCTTAGATCTATCTTTAACAAAGTACATGCCGTAGTAAAATCAGATTATTTAGTAAGAATGGTCAATATAAAAGGTTTAATAATGGATGAATCATTAAGTAGAATGAACTTTGTTTCAAGACTGAAGTGCCTGCTTTTTTAACACTTGTAATAACTTAGAGAAGTAAAGTTTAGTAAAATTCATTAATGCTTTAGCTCTTAATTTGACATTATTAGTGAATGTCCATGTTAGTTACCTGCTTCGTGGGACATGTAGAGGTCCGGTCTTATATGTGTCCTGATTCTAGCATGGTGACTTTATTGTTAGTATGTTAGGAAAATTAGCGAGCATGGAAAGTGCTTTAAAAACATTCCAGATAGTGGTTGATTACATAGAACAGACACAAAATGGCCTAAAAAAATGACAAAAACACACAGCATAAAATTATATTTAATAGTAGCTTTTGTGATTGAGAAACATGAATAAAGACTTTTTTTTAAAAAGAACAACCTCTGTCTTATTCTTCTGAAAGGACAGGTGTCTCTCCAGTAAGTGTTTTACAACTGTAAATGCCTATTTATGTTGAATTGTATTAGTCATTTTACAACTGTATATGTTTATGTTGAATTGTGTTAGACATCTAATATGTTTTATGCTTTATTATTGATGTTACTATGGCATGCACCAAGTTGTTTTTAGTATAATAGTATGGTCTATTTGCACAGCTGCACCTTGTTCACTAATGTTATTCATGTAATTGTATTGTGTGTAGACAGCTCATCCTAGTGTCTAAATTATTTCTATAAGTTTGTGCTGTTACTGGTGGATAGAATCACATTAGAGAACCATGGCAGATTGCTGCTCGCTATATTTTAATCTGTGGCTGCATAACTGTCTGGGTTTTTGTTTTCTAATGTTTTTCCAATTGGCTCATTATCTGCATATACTAAGTAGTGGTTCAGGACATTGTCCTGCATGTGGTAGCTATTTGCTCAGTGTGTTTTTTATAATCTTTATAATATATATTTACCATCTCAAAAGTGCTTACTCCTCTCTGTACTCTTCTTTTCTAGACCTAACACCACTCTTAAGTATTCAACTGTGGTACCACCTTTAACATTCCTATAAGAAAAGCGCAGTCCAGGTCTGAACTGTCTGCAAACAGCTACAGCTAACTTTGAGTATGTGTCTACCTGTTTGAGCCAATCTTCATTTCCCCCTGGAGAGCACTGTGCTTTGGCTGTAAGCAGCCCTCCCCCCCACCACCACCACCACCACACACATCTTCCACTTTCTCTTATTCCCTTCTGTTAGCAAATAGTATCCATAACTGATCAATACTGTGTGTTTGTTAATTTAAACTATGACCACAGTAGCCTACTGATACAAGGTTATCCTGGTTTTCCACCTGAGAAATTAAGAAAAGACTTACAGTTTCAGAGCAGTCCTTGGTCAATTGCGATTGTTTCTTAACACATACTTGTCTTGCTTTGTGATTGTTTCCAGCCCCTCATACAAGAACCTAACAGGGTCTCTACCCGCTTCGCTCCCAACCCTGCCCCCTATTCCCTCCTGCCCCCAGTGGTCCCACCTTTATTGCACTCAAACCCCTCCCATCTTTCCATTAGCCAACCACAGTGCTAACCCAACACTACTGCCTCCATATTCCCTCTACTATCACACCTCCTCAACTGACATGTACAAGCATACCTCTCCTTTGCTCACTGCATGCACTCTCCTTGCATATCTTATATCCTACCAAAACTCCATCATTCCCCCACTCAACCACTACCACTGTACTACTACTCACACCACCACCCATGTCTCACCCATACTCAGCTCCCCTCCCACCAGCTCAAGAACCATCCCTATGCACCCCCCACATATTCTACCAACTATATTACTCAAATGTAAAGCATCCCTACAACTTAACATAGTAACTTTCCCACCATACCTATTACCCACAGAGCACAATCATAAAGTTTCCCTTATAAACAAACACATTCAAAAACTGAGAAAACTAATAATCTCATGCATATCAAAACTAGCCCTAAGTGGAGACGTCCACCCCAACCCTGGCCCTACCATCTCCAACCCCAATCCTCATAATCAGACTAGAAACCACAACTTCTCCCATATTACAGCCAATAGAAAACCAAGTGACTTCCTTCTACTAAGCCTAAATATTAGAAGTATATCCAACAAAGTCCATGAACTCCATGCCACCATAGACTTATACTCCCAAGATATAGTCATCCTGACAGAAACCTGGCTAAAACCTCACATTACCAGTGAGCAAATACTCCCTACAGGTTACGGCATACTAAGAGTAGACCGGCTAAACAAAAAAGGAGGTGGTGTAGCTATAATATTTAAACAGCATCTAAACATCCAGATCTTAAAATCATCAGCTCCACAAATAGGCACTGAAGAAATAATATATACCAACCTCAAAATTAACCAAAACAAAACCATCAACATAATTGGATGCTACTTCCCACCTGGCCCAAACATCCCTCCACTAGAAAACCTCCTCAGCTGGTCTACCCACCATCTCCCCCAAGAAACTATCATCTTAGGTGATTTCAATATTGACTGGCAATCCTGTTCTGGCAACAATCCAACCCATCATGTACACCTTCATGGCTTCACCCAACTAGTCCAGTCACCAACAAGGATAAATAAAAACACCAGCAAGCACACTACCCTGGATTGGATACTAGTCAGTAAGAACCCCCAGTCATATATAACAGGCTGCTTATCAGATAGCCTCAGTGATCACTCCCCAACATTCCTACTCAAAAAGTACCTGTACCAAGCTAAACCTGTCATCTATCACCAAATACGTAAAAAAATAAACTTTAACCCACTCACATTCATCTCATCCCTCAAATAATGTAACTGGCATGCTCTAAAGTACCTCAGTCTAGATGACGCAGTTGAATTTTTTAATTCTACCTTCCTGAACATCCTTAATTACCATGCCCCCATAAGATTTTCCAGAACCAAAGCACAACCCTCCCCATGGCTACAGAAAACTACTAAGTCAGAAATGAAAAACAGGAGGGGCGTGGCCAAGGATGAACACAGGATAGCAGCAGATTTCTTCAGCTCCACTAATTTCATTACATTGACAGGAATTAATTACTTAAAACAATTAATTTTTGAAGTAATTTTCTTTCTAAATATGTTTGTTTTATATAGTTCTTGAACTATATCTAAAAAAGAAAGGAAATCTTAATAATATTCCTGTCAGAAATTACTTTGGAAATTTTCCTGTCAGTTTATCAGTCTGAAATGAGTTCCAGTAAGACAAATTCTCAAGACTCCAGCATCAAGAAAGAACTTCAGTCTCTGATAATTATAGTCCAGCAACTTACTGCTAAGATGGATAAAATGGATACTAAAACAGACACTTTCATAGAAAAAACTACAAAACAAATAGACTTGTTACATATGTACCTGCAACAACAGAAGATCCAGATGACAGGCATAGAAGAAGCTGTGAATGACATGGAAAATAGAATACAAGAAGAGGAAATCAACATTGAGTTTCTGCTGAAACAAAATACACATTTACAAACAAAGCTGGATGACCTGGAAAATAGATCTAGGCGCAATAACATTAGGATTTTTGGACTGCCAGAAAATATTGAAGGTAACAATATTACTTCTTTTTTAACAACATGGCTCCCTAAAACTTTAGATTTACCAGAAGCATTCTCTTTTGGTATCGAAAGAGCACATAGATCTATAGCTAATACTAACTCTAACAAAAACTATCCTAGATCAGTTATAGTTAGATTTCTATCATCTTTTGATAAAGAGATGGTCCTTAAATCTGCTTGGGCTAAAGCTCCTGTTAAAATTAATGAAACAACTGTGCATTTTGACAATGACTATTCTTCCATGGTATTAGCTAAAAGAAAAGTTTTTCTGCCACTAATAAGGGAGCTTAAAAAAGCACAGTTTAAAACATACCTTCTGTTTCCTGCCAAGCTTAAAATCTTCCTTCCTGATGGTCCTAAAATTTTCGATGACTTAGACTCTGCTTTACTGTTTATCAAAAAAAATAAGATTTTGGAAAAAATAGAAGAAATGGAATGGGCTAGTCCTTCGTTAAAGAGACTGCCAACTGAAACTTCGTGGAAGACTTCAGAGAAGAAGAAGAGACTAAAAAACAAATGATTTGTACTATGTTTTTTTTTTCTCTCTCTCATCATTTTATTTTATTATTAATCTTTTTAAATATAGTTCCTGCATTTCCAAGAAGCAACAAATATTTTGAAAAAGATTTAATCAACGTTATTCTCTGTGTGCAAAGAAATGTTTTGTTTCATAATTAGTCAAAATATCTGGAGATTTAATGGCAAGCTGTAATTTAACTTGTTTCTCTTTCTGAAGAGGAAAAATAAGGTCAGTAATTTGATACATTTTTTTTCCTTTAAAAGTTTATATGTTCTTCAAATGCTATTCCTAATTATACTTTCTTGATTACACTGCTTATGCTTGTTTGTAAATAATCTGTCATGCTTTAACTAATAATAATTAGAACTAAATAATAGTAAATAATATGTTTTATTTTTAACTCTATTAATATAAACAGTAAGTAACATTCTATTGTATATACTTCTTATAGCTTTCTCTTACATTTTTTTTTATTTCTGCCTTACACCCTTTTACTTTCTACTCTCTTTTCTTTTCTTTATTAATATATAGAAATGCTTTTGATCATATAGACACAGTAAATAATAAGATTTGCATAGGAGTTGAGTTGGGACAAAAATGTTGAGTTTTGTTACTTATTAATAATTTTGGGCTTGATTTCACTTACATAGAGTCTGTAATAACCTGTAGAATGCATTGTGAAGGTTTTGTCATGTTTAGATGCATTTACACTGCTAAATGAATGTTTGTCACTAGTTTTTAATAAGTTTCCCGCCAAAATGTTAAGAGAGACAATCTGGGATGTGGGCTGTCTCATGCACAGTGTCCATGAGCTACTTCAAATGCTTCAACTCTCAGAATTCTCACAAAGAAGCTGAAAGCAGCTAGTCTCACCTTTGACCTAGATATCACACTGACACATCACAGATACAGGAATGACACTACCTAATTATACTTTCTTGATTACACTGCTTATGCTTGTTTGTAAATAATCTGTCATGCTTTAACTAATAATAATTAGAACTAAATAATAGTAAATAATATGTTTTATTTTTAACTCTATTAATATAAACAGTAAGTAATATTCTATTGTATATACTTCTTATAGCTTTCTCTTACATTTTTTTATTTCTGCCTTACACCCTTTTACTTTCTACTCTCTTTTCTTTTCTTTATTAATATATAGAAATACTTTTGATCATATAGACACAGTAAATAATAAGATTCGCATAGGAGTTGAGTTGGGACAAAAATGTTGAGTTTTGTTACTTATTAATAATTTTGGGCTTGATTTCACTTACATAGAGTCTGTAATAACCTGTAGAATGCATTGTGAAGGTTTTGTCATGTTTAGATGCATTTACACTGCTAAATGAATGTTTGTCACTAGTTTTTAATAAGTTTCCTGCCAAAATGTTAAGAGAGACAATCTGGGATGTGGGCTGTCTCATGCACAGTGTCCATGAGCTACTTCAAAAGCTTCAACTCTCAGAATTCTCACAGAGAAGCTGAAAGCAGCTGGTCTCACCTTTGACCTAGCTATCACACTGACACATCACAGATACAGGAATAGCAGATTAATAATATGTGTTAAAAACCTATGTCCCAAACATATACATTACTATAACTCATTTAATTCATCTGATTGACAAGCATAAATAATTTTATAACTCTATACTGGAAGAAATTGTCATGTGATATTTTAAAGCAGTAGTATAGCATGTTTGTAAAATCTGGTTACCAAAATGTGTTTGCTGTGCATTATTTTGTATAAAGCAGACAGATTTATTGAAGGGACAGCAATGTAAGATGGTGCTCAGTAAAGATACAACTCAGTGAGATGAGATATATATATATATATATATATATATATATATATATGTATGTGTGTGTGTGTGTGTGTATGTGTGTGTGTGTATGTGTGTGTGTGTGTTTGTGTGTATGTGTGTGTGTGTGTGTGTGTGTGTGTGTGTGTGTGTGTGTGTGTGTATGTGTGTATGTGTGTGTGTGTGTGTGTGTGTGTGTGTGTGTGTGTGTGTGTGTGTGTGTGTGTGTGTGTGTGTGTGTGTGTGTATGCATGTGTATATATATATATATATATATATATATATATATATATATATATATGTATATGTGTGTATGTGTGTATGTATGTATATATATATATATGTGTGTGTGTGTGTGTGTGTGTATGTGTGTGTATGTAGATATGTATATAAATGTTTCTGAGAATCTGCTTAACTATGAAGTATGATTTATAACAATTTCTATGAATACAATATTTTATTCTATTGGCAATAATGAGTTTGAGTAAATGCTCATATACAAGCAATTCAAGGTTTTTTTGGAAGCTGTTAACTGTATTTACATGACAGAAAATAGATGCATCCTAATATATGTAATGTCTGAATCATATTAGCCAAAGTTTTTGATTTAAATGAATGTTAGAACTTATTTTTCTCTCCTCTTGATTTCTAACATCAAGATTATTTGAATGCTATTTGAATACAAGTGTTTTATATTACATGGATGTATATAGTAGTATGAACAGTTTTTAAAAAAAAAAAAAAAAAAAGGTTTATTTTAGTTTATATGATGCTGTTTTACCAAATGTGTAGTCTTGTCTTGCTAGATAATTGAATTGAAAACTGTTAACTTCAGTTAAATATAACTAGTATTAAATTGATAAGGTGGTAGCTGACGTACTGCTGCTTAGGGTAGGGGGTTAACTTGAGTGGTAAATACTACTCTAAGTTGGAGTTTATAACTCCAGGCTGGATGCAAGGTTTAATCCTTACATTATTTTCACTTGTTCATTGTTATTTGTATATAGTTTTGACATCCACAATATATTTTGTACATTCATTGTCACTACAAACAAAATTGAATCCTATACGAAATCCCATAAGAGATTCAATAAATACAGCTATATTTAAAGGTACACCTAAAGGAGGATGTAACATTACTTATCTTGTTATTTGTTATTTTGATCATAAGATTCTTAAGTTTTAAAAATGCCAAATGACATCTTTAAAAGGAATTTCTTTAAACATTAATGGATTGAATAATCCATGTAAAAGGGTAAGCCTAATAAGATACATTAATTTACATAAGGCCAACTTAGTCTTCCTACAAGAAACCCATCTCTTGAAAAAAGATATTGATAAACTAGCCACAAACAAATATACAGTATTGGTTAGTTCAGAGCACACTCAGAAAAAAGAGGAGTGGCTATTTTATGGAATAAAAGTATGCCCATTCCTAAAACCATTAAGTCTTATCAGGATGACAAAGGAATGTTTTGTATGGTTACAATACAAATTAATGGGAAGACTTACACTTTAATTAATGTATATTGGATACCTGGAATTGGTATTAATACAGTGAAACATCATCTTGATAAGATCATATCATTCTCTATAGGAGATATTATTTTAGCTGGTGACTTTAATTGTATACTACATGAAAGTGATACTACCACTATAGGAAAGAGAAGAATTACATCTAATGCAAAACATTTAAAGGATTTTGCTAATTCTTATCATTTGAATGATATTAATAATCAGATAGATTCAAAATCATTACCATACACCTTTTTTCTAACAGATACAAAACTTATTCAAAAATAGATAGGGTCTTTATTTCTAACCAGATGGTAACAGATTTAATTAATTCCAAAATCATTTCATGTCCTATATCTGATCATAATTCAATTGTTTTTGAATTCATGATAAAAATACTCATAATGTTCAGATCAAAAGGATACCAGCATACTTAACTCAACTAAGAGACTATAAAGAATATATACTTTCAGAAGTAAAACATTTTTTAGACATAAATAACACTCCTGAAGTCTCCATTGTTTATGTTTGGGATGCCTTAAAATCATATCTATATGGACAAAGTATCAGATGGTATAATAATAAAAGGAAATCTTGGGATAAGGAATTGTTAGATATTCAAAGTAAATTAGACTCTTATAAACATAATAATAAAGAAAATATTATGGACAAGAAAGTTATTGAAGAAATAAACAAACTAAATGAGAAATACAAAGAAATTTTAACTCATAAAGTTAAAATAACTTTAGAGAAATACAAGTTTTGTCTTATTCAATAAGCCCCAAATACTTACATAGACTTAAAAATAAAACAAAAAGGTTGAATAAACAAAACCATATCAAAGAAATCTTTTCTCTAAGGAAAAAGAAGAATGTTTCTAGTATACCAGAAATACTAGATGAATTTAGAAATCACTTTCACAAAATTAACCATAATAATATTAACATGGAACCTTAAGATAAAATAAAGGCGTTTATAACCACAAATATGAATAAAAAGCTTAATAAACAACAGATTAAACTATTGGACAAGAGTATTTCATATACAGAAGTTATTACACAAATAAATAAGCTTAAATCAAACAAAGCACCGGGTAATGATGGTATTATACCAGAGATATATAAAATCCTTTCTAAAAATACATATTCATTAATACATAAGGTTTTTATTTTGGCCCAAACTGAGTTAATAACCGCCCATCTTGGCAATATACATTTATTTCGCCAATTTTAAAACCTAATAAAGATCCAACTAGATGTTCTTCATATCGGCCCATCTCATTACTTAATGTTGATTATAAAATGTTTATGAATATCTTTGCTGATAGATTGAAGACAATCATTCCCGGCATTATAGATATAGATCAGACAGGCTTCATTGTAAATAGAAATACTTTTGATAATATAAGAAGAACTTTAACATTAATAGATTTTTGCAAATAGGAAAAAGAAAGATTTAACACTTATTAGTCTTGATATAAGTTCAGCATTTGATTCAGTAAGTTGGGACTATCTGTTTACCTTAATGAAGTGCACAAACTTCTCGGATGCATTTGTAAATCTAATTGAACATTTATACAAAGGAACGTTGGCTTATATTAAGGTAGGAACATATGTTTCACAAAAAATACCCATTCTTAAAGGTACAAAACAAGGATGTCCACTTTCTCCACTATTATTCACTTTAGTAATGGAACCTTGGGCAAATTTGATCAGAAACAGTACTGACATAGAGGGTTTTGAAATAGATGAAAATACAACATCCAAAATTCAACTTTTTGCAGATGATGTTCTAATTACATCAGCAGGATCTAATTCTTCTATACAGTCTCTATTTGATAACATGATGAATTTTAAAAGTATTTCTGGTTTAATATTCAATGAAGAAAAAACTAAAATACTACCTATATATACACGAAAAATATTCTCATTAGTGATTTTACTAAATATGTACCCAATTCAGGTCAGATAACTTATTTAGGTATAATACTATCTAAAGATATTAAATCTATTATATATAATAATTATAATACCTGTTTTCTTAATATACAAAATCTTTTTAATACCTGGAATAATATGTTTTTTACTATGGAGGAGAGACTTACAATTATTAAAATGATAATATTCCCCAAGATTTTATACTTAATACAATCAATAATACTTCCACCTACAAAAATAATTATCAAGAAACTGAACACACTAATGTTAAATTTCTTATGGGCACCTAATAGACCTAGGATTGCATTAAAGAAACATACTAATAGCTGGTCTCAAGGGGTATTTCTTTTCCAGACTTTAATTTATATACTATCTCTTCTATTGTAAAAGTTATTACTTTATTAATAGATCAGTCATATGTCACAAAATGGAAAGATTATTGGGAGCTAATTAGTATACACTTCATGAAAATCTCCTTAACACATAAAAATATGATTGTAAATAACTCCATGTTATGGTTACTAAAGGAATTTTGTACTTCACCTATTACACCTAAACATATGGTTTGTTACCCATTAAATATTATTATTAGTTATCGTAACTTTATATTCATGCACCCTAAGTATAGGGAATGGAATTTTATTGTATTTCCTATAATGTATACTCAGGGTATGCTTTTGTCATCTACTTCTGAAGGAACTCATTTAGCTATAGATAATGATCTAAAGTACTGGTATCAGTTGATATCTGATAATAAAGTTAAAAATCTAGATTTCTTAAAACAAGAATTTTATCTAAGAGAAACTTGCTGGTTAGAGGTTCAGACCTTTAGACAACATCTCATTAATAAAATAGATGTAATGTCTATAACTGTTAAAGAATCTATTCCAACACTGATTGATTACTTGATATTAAATTTACAACATAAAGTTTCTGATAAAGGTAAACTTTCATACATACATAAAGTTATCAGACAAGAAACTTTTACAGTGTAGATTCATACTGGAATTATTTCACTTCTATTAATGGGGACCCACCAAATCAACAAGATAAACAATATATATTGGAATCTGCTTATAGAACTATGTCTTCCATTGTCTGGAGACTTTATACATGGAAATTTTTACATAGATCTTTTATACACCTTTGATGATGAATAAAATAAATAATAAAGATAATCTATGTAAGAGATGTAATGTAGAAATTAATGCTGACTGGGCTCATATGTTTTATGACTGTATAAAATTGAAAGAATACTGGAAGACAATTAATGAATTTTTGCAGGCTCTTTTTACAGATAATTTCATTATTTCTAAATCTCTTATATTATTCAACACACCTGTACCTCAATGTGTTAAAAAGGTTAAGCTTCCCTTGTTATGGTCTATTCTAGCAGTGGCTAGGAAAATAATAACTAGAAATTGGATTTCAGATACACCCCCTTCGTTCAATGAATTTAAAAATGTTATGAATATAGTGTGCCATATGGAAATAAACACAATTAGGACTAGAACAAATAGAAAAACATCTTATTTTATTGTATGGGATAATTTACAAAATTTGTTAAAAAAATTTTAATTTCAATAGCATGGTATTTTAGTTTAATTAATTGATCTGATTGTAGTGGATGTCTTTGTAAATACTTTAGTTGTTTTGTTGAATATTATAATAATACCTATTTTTAATTACTTGTATAAAATTGTTATGATATTTCTCTTATATGTTAAAACAATAAACCTGTTTTGAAAAAAAAAAAAGAAATGAAAAACAGGGATAAAGCCTGGGAGCACTGGCGCAAAACCAAAACCCCCGCAGCTAGACAGAAATTCCTAGAACTACGCAATAGAGTCAAAAAGCTAATAAAACGGGACAAATTCCAATACTACCAGTCTGCCATAGACTCCTCACAACACAGCCCCAAACAATTCTGGTCCTCCATAAACTCCATCCTCCACCCAGGTAAAGTCAGTACCCCTCCTCCTAACATCCCTCACTCCTCAGAAAATATTGCTACCTCATTCAACACACACTTCACCCAAACCATACTATCACTAGCTAAACAACACAACCCCACCTCCCCTCCAACCCACACCTTCAACTAGTAATCTCCCCACTGCCTTCTCCTTTTCTCCTGTACCTACCTCCAACATAAAAAAAACTCTTAACTAAACTTAAACCCACCAAATTAGCAGCAGACAACCTCCCAAGTGAATACCTACAAATCGCAGCTGATGCTCTGGCCTACCCAGTATCCATCTTGATTAACTGATCTCTGTCAGAAAGTCACGTTCCCACATTGTGGAAAGTCTCACATATAATTCCCCTCCACAAAGGCGGACCCTCTGCAGAACTAACCAATTACCGCCCCATAGCTATTCTCTCTCCACTCTCCAAAATACTAGAGAGATGCATACACTCTCAGGTCTCACACTACCTCCTTACTAACAACCTCCTTTCCAGTACTCAGCATGGTTTCCGACCAAACCATAGCACCACCACTGCCTTACTCTTCTTTACTAACACTATCCTTCAGCATAAAAACAATGGCTATCTCTCCTCTGCTACTTTCCTAGACCTATCTAAAGCATTTGACATGGTCCCACACAAACAACTTATCTCTGTCCTCAATAACCTATCCTTCTCACAATCAGTCACCAACTGGTTTCAGAGTTACCTGTCTGACCGCCAACAATCCATTGTATGGCAGAATGACATATCTCCCCAACTACCTGTCTCCATAGGGGTTCCCCAAGGATCCATCCTTGGACCCCTACTTTTCTCTGTTTACACCAATAATCTAGCCTCTGCCACCAAACATGGCACACTCATCCAATACGCAGATGACTCAACCATCATCTGCTCAGCCCAGTCCCTACCCAAACTGCAAAAAGTCACACAGGAAGCCTTTTCCTCTGTTGAAACATGGTTATCCTATGCCCAATTAATACTCAACCCGAACAAAACTAAACTACTCATCTTCCAACCCACCAAACATACTCAAAACAACTCTCACTTTAACATCACAGCAAAAGACAACACCACTATATACCCAACTGAACACACCAAATTGCTAGGAGTGGAAATAGACAATAAACTATAATTTGACATTCACATATCCATGACCATAAAAAAAAGTCCACAAAAAACTAGGAGCATTATATAGAAATAAACAATTTCTCACCAAAGCAGCAAAGATTTCAATAGCAAATTCCCACCTTATCTCTACCCTACTTTATGCCTCTCCAGTATATACCAACCTAAGGCAATGTGATCTAAACAAGCTAGAGACCTGCTACAACAAAATCGCCAAATTCGCCACAGGGACATCCTACCATAGTCACCACTGTCTCTCACTTGCTGAACTGGGCTGGCTTGAACTCCCTCATCTCCTTCAGTGGTATCAACTCTCACTTGCGCACAAACTAGTAAACCATCCACTAAATGTCTCATCCCCCCAGAATCTACTCCAACCCTATTGCACCACCAGACCATTAAGATCCAGCAACAAAAATCACTTGTAGATCACTAAAGCCAATAACTCTGCTGGTGAAGCACTATTCTCTTGCGCCATAGCCAAATTATGTAACTCACTCCCACCCACAATTACCTCCGTACCATCATGCACCAACATCAAAACTTTATTAAAAGCGCACCTAAAAACATGCTGGCTATGCCCTTGCAACTCCCACTCTAATATCATCCACCCCATCCAACTACTACCTTTCTTTCACCTCCACTAACTACCTTGGTGATAGCAAGCTCAGATGCTCATAAGCCTAGTACTTATTATACAGCAGGAACTTCTCATTGTTACATTTGTTAATGCCTGTTATGTACTTCACAGATAAAGATTCTAGTTGTCTACTGATGTACTATGTTCTTCATCTGTAAATATGTTGTAAGTAATTTCTATGTTAAATTGTTAATCGCTATGTAATCCAATGTAACTACTGTCTGTTTATTTTACTGTGGAGCTTTTCTCCCCGGGCCTCCGCTGAAAATGGGCCCACGTCCAGTCGGACACTCCCGGTCACCAAATTTAAATAAATAAAATAAATAAAATAAATAATAATCAAAGGTAAACCCAAAAATTTAATTTGGAGTGCTACAGGCAAGAAACTTTCAGGAGTAAGAAGACACTTCTGGCCTGTCATATTTAATGTAAAGATTCCTAGAAGCTTGCAGTTTGTTATAGGTTCATAGGTTCATAGATAAATACTAGGCTATCAGTCTGCAGACTATTAAAAGTTTAACCTGTAACCAGAATCTAACCCTGTAACTTGTATTTGTGAGGTAAAGACCTTAACCATTATGCCAACTCCACCCATCCCTGACTTTTATCCTTTAAGGGACAGGTGGACTCCTGCTGATCTGGTCATTCACCATTTGTGGTAATTCTCAACTTCGGCCCACCCTTGTGAAGGGATATGGCTGTTGCAGTCTTCCATTCATTTGGTACAAACCCTGCATAGAGGTTAGTACTGAATAGCCTTTGTTGAGGGTTTGGCAGGTCATGTTTCAGACTGACCACTAGACTAGTCATCCTGGTATATTATTTGACATCACAGAAGCAGTGGTCTTGACCTTGGACAGTGTCTTTAGGACTTGAAGGGGAGGTATGGACATTGATAAGAGGTCTGGGCAAGGGGGGGTTTAAAGTTAGAGTTAAATATATCCACTAGCAGATTGGGCTATGTCTTCGGACTTACATGATTTTGTTTACTCTTAGCTCATTGCAATATTGGATATCATTTCTGGAGTTTCTGACAGAGCTAAAGGCTTTCTGATTGTTTTTTGCCTAGGTGGCTACTTTTACCTCGCATCAAGCTTTGGTCGATTTTATCAGGGTCCAACTCTTAACTGTAGTAAGAGTGTTTTTAGCATTTAAAGAATTAGAATTGTTTTTACATGGGATGAGCTTTTTCTTTTCATTGTAGAGCCTGTTTATATTAGAGTTCCACTATAAGGATTTATTCATAAGCAAGGTGTTTTATTCATTTCGGAAGGAGATCATTGCTTCTGTGCAATTATTTATATGCTCGTAGAATTTGGCAGTGAAGGATTCCATATTTGTAGTGGGATCCTAAGGGTGGTAGAGAAAAATGAAGCTTACGTGGTCATCACTCAGCTTTAATAGATTTGGTTTGGCATAATCTCTAAATAACAAGTTCCTGGCGAATGCCTCTGACTTTAGTCTTATGATGAATATGACTGATTTATGGTCTGACTCGACAAAGGAGGGTAGATGGGAGGTTGGCATAATGGTTAAGGTGTTTACCTTACAAAAACAAGGTGCAGAGCTTGATTCTCACATGGGGTAATTGACTAAGCTTAACATTGCCAACAAAGGCAGTTAGCCTAGTATTAATCTACAAACCTATCTACAAGTAAAGGATAACAGAGCTATGCCATATTAGTAGTAACCCAGTCAAAGATTTTGTTGCCCCTCCTGGGGGTATGGACTGACTGATCCAGTGAATTTGGATTTATGATGTCCAGGAATCTCCAGACATAAATGTTTGGACATTTATAAGTTTTCCAGTTAATGGAAGGGTAGTTAAATTCACATAAGAGAACAATGTTAAATTGAATGCTTAGTGCCCATATTAGATAGGTAGAATGAGCCAAGAATGTCATAGAAGGAGTACTATAGTGGGCTACATTATGCTATGGGGCTTTGTTAATGGCAAGTTGGACAAACAGAAGTTTCAGGTCATTATCCTGTTTAAGAAGTCTGGAGGTGTAATTTTGTTTCACTGATAAAGAGACATCACTCCTTTTAAAGGACTACATCTAGTGCAGTGGGTCTGACTGTGTGGTACATGTTGAAACATTACATTGCTGGGATGCCCTCAAAATTCTTGAACTAGGCCTCTGTGATGATAAATGTATCAATGTATTCTATAGTAAGAAGTGCCTGTAGGGAATGTAGTTTTCTGTTTGGGCTCCTAACATTTAACAGTTGTTGTTCTTTTCGGCTTTTCCTGGTAAGGGGTTGCCACATCAGAACTCTGGTCCACTAATGATCGGCAGTAGATTATTTTTTATGATGCCGAGTTGCCAGCCCAACACCCAACCTTCAGCAAAGGCACACCCATTCACACATGTCTTTCGAACGCCACTTGACTGCGGGGAGGACATGCAGACTCCACACAGAAGGCACTCCAGCTGAGAATCGAACAGGAGAATCTCTTGCTGTGAGGCAACAATGCTACCACTGCACCACCGCAGCAATCACCTCCTAACATTGAATAGTAATATCCTCATATTTTCTGACTTTTGTTTCATTATGTCAAAAGCTTTTGTAAAGTGATTTTTGCCAGTATACAGAACTCTTTCGAGGGCAGGTGTAAGCCAGCCATAGCAAAGTGGAAGAATATTTACCATGTCTTCCCAGCCAGATATATATATTTATATATATATATATATATATATATATATATATATATATATAAAATGTTACTTCACTCTCAGAAATGTTTCTGGTTTATCTTTATCCTTTTACAGCGTGATCATTACAACTTTTGTGACTATTAATTAATTTATTTTATTATTTGGTTACTTATATTTGTTTACCTATATAAAGCACTGATTTGTGTGAGACATTTTTAGGCTGCAGTGGGGTTACAAACCAAATAATGTATGAGCAAACCAGAACATATATGAATGAAAACATATACGACAAAGCAAAACAAGCTTACAAAAGCGTGGTATTAGAAAAATAAAATTAACCAAGAAGCATACAGTAATAATAGTAGTAAAAACACCTGACCTTTCCGTATAATATATACTAGAGTAGCATGTCAGGAAATTAGTCCATCAACAAGAAAATAAAGCTTTACTCTAACATGATTAATAATGCTTGCATGTTATAAGAAACAGAAATAGAAGTAAGAAAACATAAGCTAGCAACTAACAGGATTAATATTCTGCATACAGAAGGTAGGCTAAGCTTAGAAAAGCAGCATAGAATGAGACATAAGATGGCTGAAGATAGAAGGTTCAAATGTATTAAGATAAGCAGATGAATAGACTGATGAAGGGGATAAAAAATAGGATCGGGTAGTGTGATCATGTTATAGAAAAGCTTTTGAAACTCATAGCACGATACAAGTTTTCTTAGATTAGATGGCAGAGAAAGTTTTAGTGCCATGATGGAGAACTTGTATTTAATGCAATAATGGCTATTCCTAGCCATGAGTAATCTGATTTTATTTGCCCATTTTAGTTATTATAAAGTTTATATAAACAATGGAATAAATAAGCAAATATTAGCAATGAAATGTCTTTCAGACAAAGTTTTTTTTTCTCGGAAAGTCCATACTGCCTTAGGTATCACAACTGTGGCCACATCTTACAAATGCCCAGTTAGTGTGTCCCTCTGTATTGATAAGAACACACATAGACTGAGTCGTCTGGAGGAGGAAAGGGCTTAGTCATAGAAGGTCTTTCATTTTTCTACTGAGTGAAGGAGGAAGGACTTGCATGGCAGTAGACTGGAGGAAGTTACTGGCCCCATAAAATATGAAGGTTCTAAGAGATTTGTTAAGAAGCATATAGTGGAATTTGTGTGCATGCTGTGATATCAATGTTTATTGAGCTAGTTCAGAAGAAAAGGCAGAAGTAAAGACACACTGAAGTCCCCTTCCAAAGAACCCACACTCATTGTCTGCACATGAGTAGCACCTTTAGACTGGACCAGTTATCTACGTAACTTGCAGATTTGGAAAAAAAGCTTACTGCAAATCTTCTACTTTAACATGAATAGATAGCGAGTCCAGGATAATGACAAATTCAAACAGCAAAAAATCAACTGGTAATGTAGATGATGACATCAATAACCACAAGATGAGGAAGCATAAAGATAATGAAGCTAGAAAATGCTAGAAAGGGGTATTATCATCAGTATGCAGTCCCTGTAGTGTATAAGGTATTAATGCTTTATGTATTAATCATTAAACTAACTGAGCATGTCACATAGAACATGCTAGAAAGGGGTATTATCATCAGTATGCAGTCCCTGTAGTGTATAAGGTACTAATGCTTTAAGTATCACTCATTAAACTTAATGTGCATGTCACATGGAACATGCTAGAAAGGGGTATTATCATCAGTACGCAGTCCCTGTAGTGTATAAGGTACTAATGCTTTAAGTATCACTCATTAGACTTACTGTGCATGTCACAAAGAACATGCTAGAAAGGGGTATTATCATCAGTACGCAGTCCCTGTAGTGTATAAGGTACTAATGCTTTAAGTATCACTCATTAAACTTACTGTGCATGTCAAATAGAACATGCTAGAAAGGGGCATTATCATCAGTATGCAGTCCCTGTAGTGTACAAGGTACTAATACTTTAAGTATTGCTCATTAGACTTACTGAACATGTCACATAGAACATGCTAGAAAGGGGTATTATCATCAGTACGCAGTCCCTGTAGTGTACAATGTACTAATGCTTTAAGTATTAGTCATTAGACTTACTGAGCATGTCATGTAGAACATGCTAGAAAGGGGTATTATCATCAGTATGCAGTCCCTGTAGTGTACAAGGTACTAATGCTTTAAGTATTACTCATTAGACTTACTGTGCATGTCACATAGAACATGCCGGAAAGGGGTATTATCATCAGTAGGCAGTCCCTGTAGTGTGTAAGGTACTAATGCTTTAAGTATCACTCATTAAACTTACTGAGCATGTCACATAGAACATGCTAGAAAGGGGTATTATCATCAGTATGCAGTCCCTATAGTGTACAAGGTACTAATGCTTTAAGTATTACTCATTAAACATACTGTGCATGTCACATAGAACATGCTAGAAAGGGGCATTATCATCAGTATGCAGTCCCTGTAGTGTACAAGGTACTAATGCTTTAAGTATTACTCATTAGACTTACTGTGCATGTCACATAGAACATGCTAGAAAGGGGCATTATCATCAGTATGCAGTCCCTGTAGTGTACAAGGTAGTAATACTTTAAGTATTGCTCATTAGACTTACTGAACATGTCACATAGAACATGCTAGAAAGGGGTATTATCATCAGTACGCAGTCCCTGTAGTGTACAATGTACTAATGCTTTAAGTATTACTCATTAGACTAACTGAGCATGTCATGTAGAACATGCTAGAAAGGGGTATTATCATCAGTATGCAGTCCCTGTAGTGTATAAGGTACTAATGCTTTAAGTATTACTCATTAGACTTACTGTGCATGTCACATAGAACATGACAGAAAGGGGTATTATCATCAGTAGGCAGTCCCTGTAGTGTGTAAGGTACTAATGCTTTAAGTATCACTCATTAAACTTACTGAGCATGTCACATAGAACATGCTAGAAAGGGGTATTATCATCAGTATGCAGTCCCTATAGTGTACAAGGTACTAATGCTTTAAGTATTACTCATTAAACATACTGTGCATGTCACATAGAACATGCTAGAAAGGGGCATTATCATCAGTATGCAGTCCCTGTAGTGTACAAAGTACTAATGCTTTAAGTATTACTCATTAGACTTACTGTGCATGTTACATAGAACATGCTAGAAAGGGGCATTATCATCAGTATGCAGTCCCTGTAGTGTACAAGGTAGTAATACTTTAAGTATTGCTCATTAGACTTACTGAACATGTCACACAGAACATGCTAGAAAGGGGTATTATCATCAGTACGCAGTCCCTGTAGTGTACAATGTACTAATGCTTTAAATATTACTCATTAGACTTACTGAGCATGTCATGTAGAACATGCTAGAAAGGGGTATTATCATCAGTATGCAGTCCCTGTAGTGTATAAGGTACTAATGCTTTAAGTATTACTCATTAGACTTACTGTGCATGTCATGTAGAACATGCTAGAAAGGGGTATTATCATCAGTATGCAGTCCCTGTAGTGTATAAGGTACTAATGCTTTAAGTATTACTCATTAGACTTACTGTGCATGTCACATAGAACATGCTAGAAAGGGTATTATCATCAGTAGGCAGTCCCTGTAGTGTGTAAGGTACTAATGCTTTAAGTATCACTCATTAAACTTGCTGAGCATGTCACATAGAACATGCTAGAAAGGGGTATTATCATCAGTACGCAGTCCCTGTAGTGTACAATGTACTAATGCTTTAAGTATTACTCATTAGACTTACTGAGCATGTCATGTAGAACATGCTAGAAAGGGGTATTATCATCAGTATGCAGTCCCTGTAGTGTATAAGGTACTAATGCTTTAAGTATTACTCATTAGACTTACTGTGCATGTCACATAGAACATGCTAGAAAGGGGTAATATCATCAGTAGGCAGTCCCTGTAGTGTGTAAGGTACTAATGCTTTCAGTATCACTCATTAAACTTACTGAGCATGTCACATAGAACATGCTAGAAAGGGGTATTATCATCAGTATGCAGTCCCTATAGTGTACAAGGTACTAATGCTTTAAGTATCACTCATTAAACATACTGTGCATGTCACATAGAACATGCTAGAAAGGGGCATTATCATCAGTAGGCAGTCCCTGTAGTGTGTAAGGTACTAATGCTTTAAGTATCACTCATTAAACTTACTGAGCATGTCACATAGAACATGCTAGAAAGGGGTATTATCATCAGTATGCAGTCCCTGTAGTGTATAAGGTACTAATGCTTTAAGCATTACTCATTAGACTTACTGTGCATGTCACATAGAACATGCTAGAAAGGGGCATTATTATCAGTATAGGCTCATAGGTTCAAAGATTAGTACTAGGCTAACTGCCCTTGCAAGCCATTTTAAGCCTAGCCAATTATCCCCTGTGAGATACAAACCCTGTACCTTGTGTTTGGAAGGCAAACACCTTAACCATTAGGCCACCCTCCCAAGTATGCAGTCCCTGTAGTGTATAAGGTACTAATGCTTTAAGTATCACTCATTAGACTCACTGTGCATGTCACATGGAACATGCTAGAAAGAGGTATTATCATCAGTACGCAGTCCCTGTAGTGTATAAGGTACTAATGCATTAAGTATTACTCATTAAACTTACTGAGCATGTCACATAGAACATGCTAGAAAGGGGTATTATCATCAGTATGCAGTCCCTGTAGTGTATAAGGTACTAATGCTTTAGGAATCACTCATTAAACTTACTGAGCATGTCACATAGAACATGCTAGAAAGGGGTATTATCATCAGTATATAGTCCTTAATGCTTTAAGTATTACTCATTAGACTTACTGTGCAGGTTACATAGAACATGCTAGAAAGGGGTATTATCATCAGTACACAGTCCCTGTAGTGCACAACGTACCAATGCTTTAGGAATCACTCATTAAACTTATTGTGCATGTCACACAGAACATCCTAGAAAGGGGTTTAATCATCAGTATGCAGTCCCTGTTATGTACAAGGTACTAATGCTTTAAGTATTACTCATTAAACTTACTGTGCATGTCACATAGAACATGCTAGAAATGGGGTATTATCATCAGTATGCAGTCCCTGTAGTGTATAAGGTACTATTGCTTTAGGTATCACTCATTAAACTTACTGAGCACGTCACATAGAACATGCTAGAAAGGGGTATTATCATCAGTATGCAGTCCCTGTAGTGTATAAGGTATTAATGCTTTATGTATTAATCATTAAACTAACTGAGCATGTCATACAGAACATGCTAGAAAGGGGTATTATCATCAGTATGCAGTCCCTGTAGTGTATAAGGTACTAATGCTTTAAGTATCACTCATTAAACTTAATGTGCATGTCACATCGAACATGCTAGAAAGGGGTATTATCATCAGTACGCAGTCCCTGTAGTGTATAAGGTACTAATGCTTTAAGTATCACTCATTAGACTTACTGTGCATGTCACAAAGAACATGCTAGAAAGGGGTATTATCATCAGTACGCAGTCCCTGTAGTGTACAAGGTACTAATACTTTAAGTATTGCTCATTAGACTTACTGAACATGTCACATAGAACATGCTAGAAAGGGGTATTATCATCAGTACGCAGTCCCTGTAGTGTACAATGTACTAATGCTTTAAGTATTACTCATTAGACTTACTGAGCATGTCATGTAGAACATGCTAGAAAGGGGTATTATCATCAGTATGCAGTCCCTGTAGTGTATAAGGTACTAATGCTTTAAGTATTACTCATTAAACTTACTGAGCATGTCACATAGAACATGCTAGAAAGGGGTATTATCATCAGTATGCAGTCCCTATAGTGTACAAGGTACTAATGCTTTAAGTATCACTCATTAAACATACTGTGAATGTCACATAGAACATGCTAGAAAGGGGCATTATCATCAGTATGCAGTCCCTGTAGTGTACAAGGTACTAATGCTTTAAGTATTACTCATTAGACTTACTGTGCATGTCACATAGAACATGCTAGAAAGGGGCATTATCATCAGTATGCAGTCCCTGTAGTGTACAAGGTACTAATGCTTTAAGTATTACTCACTAGACTTACTGTGCATGTCACATAGAACATGCTAGAAAGGGGTATTATCATCAGTATGCAGTCCCTGTAGTGTACAAGGTACTAATACTTTAAGTATTGCTCATTAGACTTACTGAACATGTCACATAGAACATGCTAGAAAGGGGTATTATCATCAGTATGCAGTCCCTATAGTGTACAAGGTACTAATGCTTTAAGTATTACTCATTAGACTTACTGTGCATGTCACATAGAACATGCTAGAAAGGGGCATTATCATCAGTATGCAGTCCCTGTAGTGTACAAGGTAGTAATACTTTAAGTATTGCTCATTAGACTTACTGAACATGTCACATAGAACATGCTAGAAAGGGGTATTATCATCAGTACGCAGTCCCTGTAGTGTACAATGTACTAATGCTTTAAGTATTACTCATTAGACTAACTGAGCATGTCATGTAGAACATGCTAGAAAGGGGTATTATCATCAGTATGCAGTCCCTGTAGTGTATAAGGTACTAATGCTTTAAGTATTACTCATTAGACTTACTGTGCATGTCACATAGAACATGACAGAAAGGGGTATTATCATCAGTAGGCAGTCCCTGTAGTGTGTAAGGTACTAATGCTTTAAGTATCACTCATTAAACTTACTGAGCATGTCACATAGAACATGCTAGAAAGGGGTATTATCATCAGTATGCAGTCCCTATAGTGTACAAGGTACTAATGCTTTAAGTATTACTCATTAAACATACTGTGCATGTCACATAGAACATGCTAGAAAGGGGCATTATCATCAGTATGCAGTCCCTGTAGTGTACAAGGTACTAATGCTTTAAGTATTACTCATTAGACTTACTGTGCATGTTACATAGAACATGCTAGAAAGGGGCATTATCATCAGTATGCAGTCCCTGTAGTGTACAAGGTAGTAATACTTTAAGTATTGCTCATTAGACTTACTGAACATGTCACACAGAACATGCTAGAAAGGGGTATTATCATCAGTATGCAGTCCCTGTAGTGTACAATGTACTAATGCTTTAAATATTACTCATTAGACTTACTGAGCATGTCATGTAGAACATGCTAGAAAGGGGTATTATCATCAGTATGCAGTCCCTGTAGTGTATAAGGTACTAATGCTTTAAGTATTACTCATTAGACTTACTGTGCATGTCATGTAGAACATGCTAGAAAGGGGTATTATCATCAGTATGCAGTCCCTGTAGTGTATAAGGTACTAATGCTTTAAGTATTACTCATTAGACTTACTGTGCATGTCACATAGAACATGCTAGAAAGGGGTATTATCATCAGTAGGCAGTCCCTGTAGTGTGTAAGGTACTAATGCTTTAAGTATCACTCATTAAACTTGCTGAGCATGTCACATAGAACATGCTAGAAAGGGGTATTATCATCAGTACGCAGTCCCTGTAGTGTACAATGTACTAATGCTTTAAGTATTACTCATTAGACTTACTGAGCATGTCATGTAGAACATGCTAGAAAGGGGTATTATCATCAGTATGCAGTCCCTGTAGTGTATAAGGTACTAATGCTTTAAGTATTACTCATTAGACTTACTGTGCATGTCACATAGAACATGCTAGAAAGGGGTAATATCATCAGTAGGCAGTCCCTGTAGTGTGTAAGGTACTAATGCTTTAAGTATCACTCATTAAACTTACTGAGCATGTCACATAGAACATGCTAGAAAGGGGTATTATCATCAGTATGCAGTCCCTATAGTGTACAAGGTACTAATGCTTTAAGTATCACTCATTAAACATACTGTGCATGTCACATAGAACATGCTAGAAAGGGGCATTATCATCAGTAGGCAGTCCTTGTAGTGTGTAAGGTACTAATGCTTTAAGTATCACTCATTAAACTTACTGAGCATGTCACATAGAACATGCTAGAAAGGGGTATTATCATCAGTATGCAGTCCCTGTAGTGTATAAGGTACTAATGCTTTAAGCATTACTCAGACTTACTGTGCATGTCACATAGAACATGCTAGAAAGGGGCATTATTATCAGTATAGGCTCATAGGTTCAAAGATTAGTACTAGGCTAACTGCCCTTGCAAGCCATTTTAAGCCTAGCCAATTATCCCCTGTGAGATACAAACCCTGTACCTTGTGTTTGGAAGGCAAACACCTTAACCATTAGGCCACCCTCCCAAGTATGCAGTCCCTGTAGTGTATAAGGTACTAATGCTTTAAGTATCACTCATTAGACTCACTGTGCATGTCACATGGAACATGCTAGAAAGAGGTATTATCATCAGTACGCAGTCCCTGTAGTGTATAAGGTACTAATGCATTAAGTATTACTCATTAAACTTACTGAGCATGTCACATAGAACATGCTAGAAAGGGTATTATCATCAGTATGCAGTCCCTGTAGTGTATAAGGTACTAATGCTTTAGGAATCACTCATTAAACTTACTGAGCATGTCACATAGAACATGCTAGAAAGGGGTATTATCATCAGTATATAGTCCTTAATGCTTTAAGTATTACTCATTAGACTTACTGTGCAGGTTACATAGAACATGCTAGAAAGGGTATTATCATCAGTACACAGTCCCTGTAGTGCACAACGTACCAATGCTTTAGGAATCACTCATTAAACTTATTGTGCATGTCACACAGAACATCCTAGAAAGGGGTTTAATCATCAGTATGCAGTCCCTGTTATGTACAAGGTACTAATGCTTTAAGTATTACTCATTAAACTTACTGTGCATGTCACATAGAACATGCTAGAAATGGGGTATTATCATCAGTATGCAGTCCCTGTAGTGTATAAGGTACTATTGCTTTAGGTATCACTCATTAAACTTACTGAGCACGTCACATAGAACATGCTAGAAAGGGGTATTATCATCAGTATGCAGTCCCTGTAGTGTATAAGGTATTAATGCTTTATGTATTAATCATTAAACTAACTGAGCATGTCACATAGAACATGCTAGAAAGGGGTATTATCATCAGTATGCAGTCCCTGTAGTGTATAAGGTACTAATGCTTTAAGTATCACTCATTAAATTTAATGTGCATGTCACATCGAACATGCTAGAAAGGGGTATTATCATCAGTACGCAGTCCCTGTAGTGTATAAGGTACTAATGCTTTAAGTATCACTCATTACACTTACTGTGCATGTCACAAAGAACATGCTAGAAAGGGGTATTATCATCAGTACGCAGTCCCTGTAGTGTACAAGGTACTAATACTTTAAGTATTGCTCATTAGACTTACTGAACATGTCACATAGAACATGCTAGAAAGGGGTATTATCATCAGTACGCAGTCCCTGTAGTGTACAATGTACTAATGCTTTAAGTATTACTCATTAGACTTACTGAGCATGTCATGTAGAACACGCTAGAAAGGGGTATTATCATCAGTATGCAGTTCCTGTAGTGTATAAGGTACTAATGCTTTAAGTATTACTCGTTAAACTTACTGAGCATGTCACATAGAACATGCTAGAAAGGGGTATTATCATCAGTATGCAGTCCCTATAGTGTACAAGGTACTAATGCTTTAAGTATCACTCATTAAACATACTGTGAATGTCACATAGAACATGCTAGAAAGGGGCATTATCATCAGTATGCAGTCCCTGTAGTGTACATGGTACTAATGCTTTAAGTATTACTCATTAGACTTACTGTGCATGTCACATAGAACATGCTAGAAAGGGGCATTATCATCAGTATGCAGTCCCTGTAGTGTACAAGGTACTAATACTTTAAGTATTGCTCATTAGACTTACTGAACATGTCACATAGAACATGCTAGAAAGGGGTATTATCATCAGTACGCAGTCCCTGTAGTGTACAATGTACGAATGCTTTAAATATTACTCATTAGACTTACTGAGCATGTCATGTAGAACATGCTAGAAAGGGGTATTATCATCAGTATGCAGTCCCTGTAGTGTATAAGGTACTAATGCTTTAAGTATTACTCATTAAACTTACTGAGCATGTCACATAGAACATGCTAGAAATGGGGTATTATCATCAGTATGCAGTCCCTATAGTGTACAAGGTACTAATGCTTTAAGTATCACTCATTAAACATACTGTGAATGTCACATAGAACATGCTAGAAAGGGGCATTATCATCAGTATGCAGTCCCTGTAGTGTACAAGGTACTAATGCTTTAAGTATTACTCATTAGACTTACTGTGCATGTCACATAGAACATGCTAGAAAGGGGCATTATCATCAGTATGCAGTCCCTGTAGTGTACAAGGTACTAATACTTTAAGTATTGCTCATTAGACTTACTGAACATGTCACATAGAACATGCTAGAAAGGGGTATTATCATCAGTACGCAGTCCCTGTAGTGTACAATGTACTAATGCTTTAAATATTACTCATTAGACTTACTGTGCATGTCACATAGAACATGCTAGAAAGGGGTATTATCATCAGTAGGCAGTCCCTGTAGTGTGTAAGGTACTAATGCTTTAAGTATCACTCATTAAACTTACTGAGCATGTCACATAGAACATGCTAGAAAGGGGTATTATCATCAGTATACAGTCCCTGTAGTGTATAAGGTACTAATGCTTTAGGAATCACTCATTAAACTTACTGAGCATGTCACATAGAATATGCTAGAAAGGGGTATTATCATCAGTATAGGCTCATAGGTTTAAAGATTAGTACTAGGCTAACTGCCCTTGCGAGCCATTTTAAGCCTAGCCAATTATCCCCTGTGAGATTCAAACCCTGTACCTTGTGTTTGGAAGGCAAACACCTTAACCATTAGGCCACCCTCCCAAGTATGCAGTCCCTGTAGTGTATAAGGTACTAATGCTTTAAGTATCACTCATTAGACTCACTGTGCATGTCACATGGAACATGCTAGAAAGAGGTATTATCATCAGTACACAGTCCCTGTAGTGTATAAGGTACTAATGCATTAAGTATTACTCATTAAACTTACTGAGCATGTCACATAGAACATGCTAGAAATGGGTATTATCATCAGTATGCAGTCCCTGTGGTGTATAAGGTACTAATGCTTTAGGAATCACTCATTAAACTTACTGAGCATGTCACATAGAATATGCTAGAAAGGGGTATTATCATCAGTATATAGTCCTTAATGCTTTAAGTATTGCTCATTAGACTTACTGTGCAGGTTACATAGAACATGCTAGAAAGGGGTATTATCATCAGTACACAGTCCCTGTAGTGTACAACGTACTAATGCTTTAGGAATCACTCATTAAACTTACTGTGCATGTCACATAGAACATCCTAGAAAGGGGTTTAATCATCAGTATGCAGTCCCTGTTATGTACAAGGTACTAATGCTTTAAGTATTACTCATTAAACTTACTGTGCATGTCACATAGAACATGCTAGAAATGGGGTATTATCATCAGTATGCAGTCCCTGTAGTGTATAAGGTACTATTGCTTTAGGTATCACTCATTAAACTGAATGAGCATGTCACATAGAACATGCTAGAAAAGGGCATTATCATCAGTACGCAGTCCCTATAGTTTACAAGGTACTAATGCTTTAAGTATCACTCATTAAACTTACTGTGCATGTCACATAGAACATGCTAGAAATGGGTATTATCATCAGTATGCAGTCCCTGTAGTGTACAAGGTACTAATGCTTTAAGTTTTACTCATTAGACTTACTGTGCATGTCACATAGAACATGCTAGAAAGGGGCATTATCATCAATACGGAGTCCCTGTAGTGTACAAGGTACTAATACTTTAAGTATTGCTCATTAGACTTACTGAAAATGTCACATAGAACATGCTAGAAAGGGGTATTATCATCAGTACGCAGTCCCTGTAGTGTACAATGTACTAATGCTTTAAGTATTACTCATTAGACTTACTGAGCATGTAATGTAGAACATGCTAGAAAGGGGTATTATCATCAGTATGCAGTCCCTGTAGTGTATAAAGTACTAATGCTTTAAGTATTACTCATTAGACTTACTGTGCATGTCACATAGAACATGCTAGAAAGGGGTATTATGATCAGTATGCAGTTCCTGTAGTGTACAATGTACTAATGCTTTAAGTATTACTCATTAGACTTACTGAGCATGTCATGTAGAACATGCTAGAAAGGGGTATTATCATCAGTATGCAGTCCCTGTAGTGTATAAGGTGCTAATGCTTTAAGTATTACTCATTAGACTTACTGTGCATGTCACATAGAACATGCTAGAAAGGGGTATTATTATCAGTATAGGTTCATACGTTCAAAGATTAGTACTAGGCTAACTGCCCTTGCAAGCCATTTTAAGCCTAGCTAATTATCCCCTGTGAGATTCAAAACCTGTACCTTGTGTTTGGAAGGCAAACACCTTAACCATTAGGTCACCCTCCCAAGTATGCAGTCCCTGTAGTGTATAAGGTACTAATGCCTTAAGTATTACTCATTAGACTTACTGTGCATGTCACATAGAACATGCTAGAAAGAGGTATTATCATCAGTATGCAGTCCCTGTAGTGTATAAGGTACTAATGCTTTAAGTATTACTCATTAGACTTACTGTGAATGTCACATAGAACATGCTAGAAAGGGGTATTATCATCAGTGTGCAGTCCCTGTAGTGTATAAAGTACTAATGCTTTAAGTATCACTCATTAAACTTACTGTGCATGTCACATAGAACATGCTAGAAAGGGGTATTATCATCAGTATGCAGTCCCTGTAGTGTATAAGGTACTAATGCTTTAGAAATCACTCATTAAACTTACTGTGCATGTCACATAGAACATGCTAGAAAGGGGTATTATCATCAGTACACAATCCCTGTAGTGTATAAGGTACTAATGCTTTAAGTATTACTCATTAGACTTACTGTGCATGTCACATAGAACATGCTAGAAAGGTGTAGTATCATAAGTATGCAGTCCCTGTATCAGTACGCAGTCCCTGTAGTGTATAAGGTACTATTGCTTTAGGAATCACTCATTAAACTTACTGTGCATGTCACATGACTGTTCTTGGTCTTGTCAACTGGTGCCATGTTAGTAAAGGGAATGGATGCATTAAGGCCTGTCTCATGTGCGTTTATATTGTTTCTAGGTGCTTTTGTAGTCCTAACAGACTTATCTGTTTGACATAATAAACCTGGGTACTTCCAGATGTCCTTTAGCTTCATTCCAAAACAAGACTGAAGAAGTTCAGTGGTCTTTAAGTTAAATCTGAGGCCAGCATGGTCAAAGGCTGACAAATGGGTAAGCAGATAACTTTAAGGGGGGGGGGGGATTTAAACCTGTCTTGTCTCTTCTTTCATCATTAAAAAAATATCCCACATACTTTCCATTTTTAGACTTCATCTTAGTCATTTCCCTTTTATTTTTTATACTCTTCTAACTTTTAGCTTTGTTTCCAATTCGTATTGTTTCCTCAGTCTGTCCTCTGTAAACTGTTATCCTGTTGTACTTGTCCTGCTCTGTTCTTCTGTACAGAATTCCATTCCTGCTCTCACCCAGTACTCTTAATTTTACGTCTCCTTGCTTTCTTTGTTTCAGTCTTTGTATAGCCTACTCATCTGACACCTCTTTTATTCAACATTTTGCTCATTCTATCTCTTACCACAACTTTATTCAATTGCTTTTTCCTTTATCCCGTCTTTGTCCATTTATATTTTGCAACACTACTTTTGCCTTCAGTAATTCAATCTGACATCCCTATCTGTTGTTATGTCTACATGTAACTTGCTGATACTCAACTCCAAATTCACCTCTTCAGTCATATCCCTTATGTGTACATAGTACTAAGTACATTAGTTTAATGTATTGTTAATTGAAGTTTGTAAATTGACCTAACTGCACATTGATAAACAGAGTACCTTTTAGAATGGGAGGATTTATTAGTGATTGATCAGTAGAATGTTTTCTTAATGTATTCATGAAAAAGATCAGTTCAATGTGGAAAGTAAGACTCATAAATCATGCTGACATCTATAAGCGGAGCCCAGATCCCTAAGATATGGCACAGAGATGAACCTGGAAATTTATTCTACTACCTGGGGGATCTGGCCAACAGACTAAAAAGGCAAAGAAAAGTATTGTCAAATAATGCAGCTAAAGCACATGAAAATGAAATATCACACTGTGGGGGCCATGTCAGCAAAATATAAGACAGGTGGTCTGGAGGTTATGCACCCTAATAATGTGATAAAATAGGGGCAGTGAGGAAGGTTATCAGAGGGTGGGAGCACACTGACCTTTGCTTCTTTAGATGTCCAAGCCACTGTTCAAACTCTGGTCACCTGATCTATGTTCAGGGCTTTATCCCTACATACCAGGAATACACCTGGATGGAAATCTACAACTCACCTCTGGGTTGGGACTTTGGGCATAGTTTTCAGTGCTACCTCATATTTATGACATTCTGTATTCAGATTCATAATGTTATACACTGTCACCTCACACTTAGGAATCCATGGACTAACTTGCAGCACAAGCATTGGAAGCCCACAAGTTTATGGAAAATGTGCAAAAACCTCTTGATTTCATGTTACCCCTACTGCTTGGTTGGATTTGTGATCTACTGGCCTGTGCCTCTCAGCAGAGGACAGTGAGTGGGAGGTGATGCAGAATGCATATGTCTGTTATATCATGTGTCTGGTGCAGGGCTTCTGCAGCAAATTATTGGTGAAAAGTACAGTCAGTCTCATTTATGATGTAGCTTCCATCAAGTTAGGACTCACAGACACTGCTGACAGAACTGTCTCCAAACTGTTCTGGAGGCATGTCTTTCTAAAGACACAAATAACATAAACAGAATATCATAGGAGAGTAGTTTGGGGCATAAAGGTGGGTTTGCATAACAGTTCAAAGATTTACACTGTAGTCACGGGAGAAGAGTGTGCTGGACAGAGATACAAAAGTATCTCACTTGTAATTGGGTAGTATTGAAGGACAGCAAATACTGAAATCATTTTGTGTTAGTGAATACAGTTTGAATACAAATAATATTATGTAAAACAGAGGTTAAAGCACTGTGATATAAAATCATCCTATTAAAGGTTAGTTTCTCTGCCTTGGGCCCCCTGAGTGCCAGGACAAGCACCAGCTCTCCAATGATTTTTAAAACTAAGGAGGTAACAGAAAATGAGTGAATGAATGGTGTTAAAGTAAGGGTGGGAAACATCAGGTGGGTTTATATCATAACATCGAAGGCTGATAAGTCTGAAGCTCACAACTTCGAACTGCAAACCTCGAAAACTGACAACATCAAATCGCAGAACGGAGATCACCATAGAGTGCGGGAAGATTTCCCTTTACTGCACTATAGTGTGATCTTGGAGTTGGTATATTTAAGTAGTGGGGGGTGGGGGTGCAGGGGGCTTGCCCCCCTGCATAGAGCGCTTTTTTTTTTTTTTTTTTTGGGTAGTAAGTATTTTTTTTGTCCGTACGATGTCAGCTTTCGAGGTTTGCAGTTCAAAGTTGTGAGCTTCAGAGTTGTCAGCTTTCGATCATCTGATATAGACCCACATCAGGTACATCATACAGGCAGACAATATAGGTAAAAAATATGAGGGCCTTAAACATTGATTAATCCATATCAATGGAGGTCTGTTTTGACTTACTAAACATTAATGTACCATGTATAATCTAGCACAGGTCAGTGCAAAAGTGCCCTGCAGGAAACAACTGAATGGATAAGGCTAACTGGAATGGGGTAGCGGTAATTACAGCAGGTGAATGACTAAATGTGATTAAACAGCAGCTGAGTTAGTCGCTGTCATCTACAGACTACCTCAATGCCCCTTTCTTATAGCCACTTTATTATTTATTTATTTATCCATTTATTTTTGCTTTCTAGGAAAATCCAACTGGGACTAAACTCATTGCCAGTGGAGGCTGGGGAGAAACACTCCACAGTTATAACGTCATAGAAATTTGACATTTTTACATGGAAAAGAAATCCACATAATTAAGAGAGAACTTTGATAAATGTCAGTGATTATACAGCTATGAAACTAAAATTTTTAGCTAAGATGGCAGTTTAACAATGCATTATAAGATGCAAAATAAATGATGCACAACAACAAATAGATAATGATTATTAAATATGTAATAACATCTTATTCTACAGTAAGCCAATAGGGTTAAAGCCATGCTTCTACGACTGTAAAGGAGGAAAAGGTTCCAAAGGAAACTGTGGAAAAAAATAGAATAGATAACTGATTTTTGTAGATTAAAAAAGTGTATTGGAGTAGTAGCTGAAATATATTTAGGATAATTCAAAAGCATAAAGGATGGGTAATTGGGTAGTCTGAGACAAATGATAAGCTGAGAAGAGCAAAGAGGTTGTGTTGTGAGTGAAAAAATGTGAGGCTCTTGGATGTGGTGTCAAATGCCTTAACCAGGTCGGAGTAGGCAGTATGTACTGATTTACCTTTGTCCATTGTTTTGGTAACCTCCTTAAAGAAGTCCACCAGAATTAGCAGCAACACCTGCCCTTGACAAACCCAAACTGACTTGGATCCAGTGTTTGTAGGTTACCAATGTCATCATTTATGATATCTGTGATTATCCTCTCCATAGCCTTGCACAGCAAAATTGTCTGGCTAGTGGATCAGAAATTTTAGGGTCTGTGGACGGGCTGCCCTTGTGCAGTAGTATTACCATGGCAGTCCTCCATACATTAGGTACAAAGCAAGGTTGGAGGCTGTGGTTTAATCAAGTTTCTAGTGGGACTGATAATTCATGTTTGCCATTAAGGAGGCATCCTGGGATATTATCAAGACCCACTGATGCAACAATCGTGACCATGGAGATCTCATTGAGGGACAGCTCTCTAGAGAGGTTTGGGAGAAAGATAGATGTTGGAGTTTCCTGAGGAATATCAGAGGGGGACGTACTGGTAAAGTGTGAGCCAGATTTGTCAGCCAGGAGATTAGCTATATCTTATGGTTCCATGTAGCTGGGACCATTTACAATTAATGTGTTACAGTGCTGTGTATTGCCTTTGAGGTTTTGGACATAGCTGAGGAAAACCTTGTGGTTGTCCTTGACCTAAGCAGCAATTTTTACCTCAAATTTAGCTCTTTGTGGACTTTATTAACCCCCTGAGATGCTTGTTTAGGATGATGAGAGAGCTTTTACCTTGCTGGGTATTGCCACTCTTACTTCTTGCCATGAGGTTTTTCCTTTTGTTGTATAGCCAATTACCATGTCAGCTTGATTTTTTTTGTGCTGGCCTTGCACTTATTTTGGGTAGTTACTGTCACGTTTGTGAAGACCAGGGTGAGGATGTTTGAGCTACTTGTAGGTGTATGAACTAACTGGTTCAGGATGCTGGCATTTGCAAAGCCCAGGAATCTTGGTCCTGTATGTTGGAGGTGATATATGATTCCCAGTTTATGTTGGAGTAGCTGAAATTGCCCATGAATATGGAGTTGGATTGGGTGGGGACTGTACTGAGTACCTTTAAGTAAATATTATAGTGTTCATGAATACCTTCATTGAACATGAATCCCACCACTACTACCCTTGTTGTATTATTGAAGTTTTGTGAAGTATCCTATTTATGGCCTCAGGTGGTGTCTTTAATGTGACCCATCTATGCAGTGCAGCTAGCAATCTCTCACAGGGTGTTGCCCACAATGGTTAAAGAAGTTGTGCACCAATAGTTAAATGTGGTACAGTTTGCCTTTCTACAGACCACTTTAAACCCCACATTTAAAGGTTATCTGGTCACTGCGTATTTTAGAATGCCAGTATTCAGATGTTTCATCTGTGTGGACATTACACCCTTTGTCCATTTACCAGAAATGTTGTATAAGAAGGTGACAATAGTATAATTGCTGTACTAAGCAATTTTATATTCAGTTGAACTCACATTTAAAGCATGGCTGTAATTCAGCTCCTATACAAGCCTATATCAGCAGCATACCTCTCAGCGCTCCTGAATTTCACACAATGTCCACATTTTTGCTTCACGTTTTTTTTTTTTTGGTTTGTTCTCTATAAAAGTTGTCTTCTTTCTGCCAAATTATTAAGGATTCAAGTAATTAAAAAATGATAGATATTTGAGTTTCGGACTTCATATCTTTCAGAAAATACATGACAATGTAAAGCCCATTATTGGAACACCTTCCTAAGTTTATAAGTAACAATATTAAAAATCTATCCCTGATTTTGGGCTTTTGCTCCAAACATTTTGCCTTTGTCCAGAATTCTTGTGCTAAGAGGTTGAACAGTATGATCAGTGGGGTTCAAGGCATCTCTGGAATCCACAGTAACACGGGGCACAAAGGGAAGGAACACAAACAGGACAATAGGGTCATTGATTCAATAAAGTGTATTTCAAGCCCAGAGCCTATACAGCTAGTTAAGGGCTTACTTTAATATCAATCCTATTGCATAAATCAAATGTTTGTGCCATAAATCAAGCAGAAACATGAAAGCTAATAAATTGTTTTCACATCTTACATCTATTGATGAGGTATTCCATAACCTACCAGCCCTAAAGTTAAAAAAGGCTTTAGTTCTGATCTAGCAGGAGTAAATTGTTATTCCTTGTGTTTACTCTATGACCAATCAAGTCAATACCAAACATAGCTGAAAACACTTCCTCTTTAGTGCATGTATATACCAATATAAAGTCATCTCTTAAGAATCTGTAGGCTATTAGGTGCAATGAGAAATTTTCACGTCACTTAGCGTATGATAAAGATTCACATCCAACTGAATGTTCAGTATAAGTTCTTTGAATTCTCTCCAAACTGGTCATCTGTCATATCCCCAACCTACTAAAGACACACGATATTATTTAATTGGGTGAATACAACCTGGAAATAACTTAACCATAATGATTCAGTCCCTAGATGTAAAGATTCTAAATATGTTCTTTATAAAACCGCAACATTTCCTGACAACATTGTTCACATGTATATCATAGAAAAGAGGTGAGTTGATAGCTACATTCAGATATCTTAACCTGGTTGAATGAAGAGCAAATGGTTATCCAATGCATAAGATTAACAACAGTTAGAATTACCAAAATAGATACACCCCGCATCCAATGGATTCCAACCAATGGCATGAAGTATAACCATGTATTTAATATTAAGCAAGTCTGATGCTAATTACTAATCATTGAAAAAAAATAGCCTAGAATTCAGTAAAAACAGTTACTACTGTCTTAGTAAAATCACAGCAAAAGTAGGTTAATACTGGCTGTAGATTATGATAGCAATAAATTAAAACAAGTCTCAGGGAATTAATGACCAGCAAACCAACTCAAATAGTCATGTACTTTAAATGCAGCTGGAAGACACCATAAAAGAGCAAAAGGGTTAACTTATGGCCCAAATATGAACTGAGACCTCTGTTATGAAATACTCCACCAATGAGGCTAGCCCAGAAAGCAGGGAAATAACAGACAGTATTTTCCAGATATAGATCAAACACCACTTCAGAGAACTGTTACTGAGCAAAATCCATGTGCCTCAAAAGGCAATCCAAGAGCAAGAGCAGGTCATTCGAATATGATCAATGGAAACACAGACTGAATGAGAAGTATTGAATGACATCAGGTAAACCAAATGTCAAAACGCATGCGTGAAAGTCTTTAGGTGCACTGTGTTGACAAGGTCATGCTCAGACACCCAGCTATCAGGAAAGTTGACAAGACAAGGTGTTTGGCCTGGGTCTGGCCCTCTGGTGCAGAGGGATAAAGCCTTTACTGCACTCCATATGATGCAGGTTTGACTAGCAGCATGAGCACTGGAGTATTTGGATGGTGGGTGGGGGGAAGGGTTGAGAGTGAGTGGCTGATTCTATCTCACCCATCCTTTGGAGCGGGAGGAAGGGAGGTTACTTAGACTTATTGCAATGACAACATTAAAATCCAGGTGATCTCCAAAATGTATATACTGCTTGGTAGAAAGGCTGTACGAGTGAAAGCTTGCATGCACCTCCCACAGGATGCAATTGCTGAGTTTGTAAGACTGCCATGGTGTGAGTGAAGGGAGGCTAGGGTATACACCTTCACAGTAAAATACGGCATCAGAATCCTCAGTCTCCTCTTCAGCCCCAGCTATGAGCCATGTCGGACTCAGGGGAAGCTAAGGCAGGTCTTGTAGACTCCATGAACAAGGACAGGTGTTGATTGCAGTTGATGGAAAGCTGCAGAGATGGGCATCAAAAAAAGGCAGACTGTCCTAACCAGGAAGTTCACATAATCCACAAAGTTATCTACCAAAGCAGTAAACCATCCCTTTAGCTGCAAACTACCTCAGCAGCTACCTATAACCTCCAAACCACCAAAATCATTATAAGCCCTAAGGATAAAAACACCAAAAATGTAGAAAAACAGGCAACTTGTAAACTATGGACTGAATTACTTTTCAGTGGTCTGCTTTACAATCCAAAACAATCGACAAGTTCCCAACACACCTAGTATATTAAAGATGTAGTGGAAAACAATGGAGAGCAGAGTCAAGTAATACAGGTTTTGAAGTGGTATAATAACGAGAGTTCCATTAGGGCAGAAGTATCAGGCAGCAAATTAAATTGCAAAAGACAGTTCTAATCACATGGCAATATAAGAATAAAATCAATAACATCTAAGGAACATCAAGGTAATAAATCAAAATCTAGACATTTAAGCCAGAAAAAGAGTATTTCAATAGGCCAGATGATTAGAACCACTAGCTTAAGTACAAGCAACAAAAATTTTGGAAGAAATAAATGTTATCATTAAAATGTTTGTAAATGGGTTACAAATAAAATGTATTAAGAAAGGCAGTAGATGACATACTGATCAATTGAAGAATTAAAATACCCTCTGATTTTAGAGAATGGTGTTCCTAAAAAAGATGGATCAGTTAAAATAATTCTAGAGCCTTGATTCTTTTTAACTCAAATGAAAATGATTTCTATTTTGATAGCAATATAATTAATACACAAATAAAACAATAATTAATAAACACGAAATTAAACAGGTCTAACTATATACAATATGTACAATGGGCTGAGAAAAAATAAGAAATAAACTAAAAAAGGGGAATTTTTTTTCTTTCACATTACTTTGTCAATTTGTTACTCACGCTATCTATTATCATGTGTGTATTGCAAGTAATTACTTATTTGATTATTAATCTTATCTTGTAATTGCTTTTTCCTTTTATATGTGTTTTACATGTACTAATTCAATTTTGTATACAATCTACCAACTCAATTTTGTATATAATCTTTTCATCTTTGTTTTCATCCTTTTATCCTTCTATCCTTTTATGTTTTTTGTTTAAACTTGTAATAACCATTGGAGCTTTTCTCCCCGGGCCTCCACTGAAAATGGACATACATCCAGCTGGACTAGCCCGGTCAACAAATGTAAAATGAAATAAATAAACAAATAAAACTATAAATTGTCCATTACTCATAAATGAATAAACAATGAAAACATGACTTTCAGTTATTCAAATCCATTTATAGGGTGTTTAGATATTTAGATGGTATGACGAAAAGCGCTTTATGTTTACTTGTGGATTGTAATAAAATAAGGAAGAAGTTTTAATATATCAACGGACCTGGTTTTCTTTGGCTGGAGCTCTTTCTCTTTTGGTTTACCATTTATAGGGTGTCAATAAGAGATATAACTGTTTTCCAAGGATTATTGATGAAGGGTTTGGGATGAATTCTCTGTTCCTTGACTTTGGTTTCTTTAAGCGCAGTTTCTTTCAACAAGGATAAGGAATCTTAGAGCCTTGATTCTTGACATGAATGCTGATTCTATTCTCATAAAAGAGGTTATTTGTAATAATTGTAACATTTTCTTAGGGAGTCAAGATTTAATTAAAATTTTTGGAAAGAAAATCCTAACTTTATTTTCAAAAAGACTACTCCCTTATAAGTATTGCTAGGAAGGGTTAATTATAAAATTACCAGAGCAGTAACAAATAAACCAAAAGGAATGTAATATGTGTAGATTTGCTTATGAGGTCTTAATAAATATTATACATACAGCTTTAAGGGGACTGTTTATATTGCAGTTTGCTCACTTTGTGATGAAATTTATGTTGGAGTGATAACAGGGGCTTTAAATGAATTTCAGAACGTTTATGCCATTAAAACAAATTATACATATGCTTTATACAAACATTCTGTAATTTTTTTTAATTGTTTTTGTAGTTGACAACAAAGAGGAGGATTTGAGAGAAGCAGACTTTTTAAATAGGCTGAAGAAAAAAAGAGATAAGATGGCAATTGTATTTAGAAGCTGATACACATTCTGGCTTAAATGCCATGAATAATATTATTTTTTAATCATAGGGTTGGAGTTTTGAAATAATTAGGAGGTTTAAAAAGAAGTAAACAGTGTTTTAAAGTACTTTTTTTAATTTTCTATGTGTGATTTGATCATGTGATAAATCATGTGATATATACGGATTTGGCAGCTAATCTCCTTTTCTGATCAGTCTAAATTAAAAATAAAATAAAACAAAACATAATCAAAACCCTAGTAATACCAACTGATATAGTTTGTTTGAATAGTAATAATTTTACAAAAAAGTGTGTTTTTTTTAAGTTAAGGGGCGGAGTTATGACTAGGGGTTAGGATAGAGTTAGAGTTAGTGTTAACGCACTTTAGTAAGGTTGGTGGGGGCAGGGCTTCACCATCTGCTATAACACCATCTATGGTGCTAAGCACAATGATACCATCTGTGTATTGTCTCTGTAATTTTATTTTTATATTGTTAGAGCGATCATGCTATATTGTAATGTCATTGTATCTAAGAAATGTATATCCCTGTGGCTCTGTTGAAAAAGGATTTTATATCCAGTCAGACACTCCCAGAAAATCAAAGCAATAAATATGTATTTGTTGTGTAATAACATCACATGTAATACTGTATACAGTATTTTCTGCAGTGTTTTGTGCTATACAGGAAAAATCACCTTGTGAGGACTAAGGATAGGTATGTTTCAGCAAAGAATGAGCCAAGTGGTACACAACTGCATCAGAACATATTTATTTATTTAATAATTTGTTTATTGACATTTGATTACCGGAAAAGTTTGACTGGGTAGAATCCCATTTTTAGTGCAGGCCTAGAAAAAAAAGCTCAAATTAATACAAAACATCAAAAAAAAAAAATTAAATAATTATACAATCTTCAACAATAAAACAACATCTGCAGTTTTTTATGATTTTTTTTAATGCAATTTTGTATATGCAGGTCAAATGTTAGATTACCATCCACTATCACCCCTAATAGTTTGATATGAGATGTGACTTCAATGTTGTATTATTGAAAAAGACGACTTTAAATTTTTATTTTTCTTAAGTTACGAATTTGAAGGGAAAAAAGTAGTAGTTTCATCTTTTTGGGGTTGAGCATAAGTTGCGATTTATGAAGCCATGTTTCAGTGGCTGTTAAAGCTTATTGAGTAATTTTTTGAAGATGTAAGTTTTCAAGATTTTGAGGTGTTTTATACTTTTGGAATTCTTTCCATGCTTTTTCTCTATCCTGCATTAGCATTCTACTCATTTTGGATAGCTAAATTGCATTATTTTTTTTCATTCTCTTACGTCTAGGAAGTGAAAGGCTATTAAGGATATTTAGTACAGTTGTACTGACTTCAATTACAGCGTCTAAGTGGAAGATTTTTAGGAAGTTCCAGTTAATAGATAGATAGTATAGTAATCAACATTTCTGGGTTAAACTTGGAAGGTTATTTGCTGTTATATAAATATGCTGTTTATCTGGATATGTGAGATGTCTAGCCATATAGATTGGGAGATGATCACTGACAGAGTCTGACATTGCACCTGTGTTAGAGTATTTGCTACGGTTTGATACTAGGATCCAGTCTAAAAGAGAAGTTGATATCTTGCTGTAGTGTGTGGAGTTATTAATTACTTGTATGAAACCATATAAGTTCATGATAGATGTAGGGGAGTTAGAGTTTATTAAAGCGAAGCCTGGAAAAACATGTATATGTAATCTCTGGTAAGGTGTGTAAAGGCTTTAAAGTGCTAAAGAGAATCACAGTCCAAGATTGAACTGTCTTTCAAAGACAATCTGTCTCACAACAAAACAAGAGCTGTAACTGGAAAATACAACTTAAGTAACTGAAATGAGATAGGAATATTCTTTTTTCATGGAAAAGGATAACATTGATTAAAATAGCCTGCCTGAGATGGTCATACAGTCTAATATCATCTAGGAATTCAAGAATGCATGGAGCAGAAATGAAGCCACTCTCTGGACAGGATAACACAGCCTGTAAGCTGAGTAGTATTGTCATCTTATTCAAAAAGTAAAGAAATAGGTAAACTTTGTAGGAAACATGGGTCCTATCTAAAATCAAACTTTTTACTTCAACTTTTTTAATTAGTTTCAGATTTCCATACAGCAGTCTCACTAAATTGCACATTACGGAAGCTGAGAATAGTAGAAAACATAAAAATGTTCCATGTAACCTGAATTTCATTCTTAGGAAATTAAGCACAGCAAGAGAAATCAATAGCAGGTAAATGGAAATCCAGTGCTGTTCTAGTGGGGCTGTGCCTTCTCTGTTTGTATTGGGCATACAAGGCCTACAGCAGCACCTTACTCATGTATGCTAATCCTGCATTAGCCCTGCCCCTAACCTCCACCCACTGTATCAGGGTACAGAATACCCTTTCCCTAGCAGTAAACACTGACATACACACTGCACATATACAATAACACATACACACACATACATACACACACACATGCACACACGCGCACACACACACACACACACACACACACACACACGCACACACGCACACGCACACACGCACACGCACACACGCACACACACACACACACACACACACACACACACACACACACACACACACACACACACACAAAAGCTATCACCATACCAAGCCCTTATCCTAACCCTAACCCTAACCCACAAACACTCATGCACACACATACACAATCAGCATAAGCACAACATTCACCTATACTCTTCTCTAGCCTTTATTCTGCCCCTAACCTTCAACATTCACATATGTATACAAAACCAGTGCTGAAACACTTGTAAAAAATATATGAAGGTTTCATTATGTGTGATCGAATAAAATAATAAACAAAATAAATTTGAACATATATAATACAGAAAACCCTAAAAATCGAATTTGCAAAATATTGCAAAAGGAACACAATTTTGTTTTGTAACTCTTTACACTAAAATCCCTCCATAACACTAGCCTTTAATTTGTCCTCCTGCACCACTTTAGTATGCATGCTAACCCTAACCCTACAGCTTACCTTAAAAAAAACTTCCATAACACTACCACTACACAAGACAGGCTCAGAGAAAAAGACATGCAGCAACTCTAAACACTAAGGGCCAGACTCAATAAAGCCTACACTAAGTGTACACTGTTCTGAGTGAACAGACAATACAGACATAACGCACACCTTCTTCCTCCTAATTTTAGTTTTCCTACTAATATTTTTGCAGCTTCAAATATTGACAGGGATTCATAAAGGTTACCACAAAGTTCAGACTACATGTACACTTACTGTAATCTTTCTGAGTGACTAGAAAGCACAAAAATGTGATAAGAATTTTATTGAATACATATAGTGTACACTTAGTGTAGGCTTTATTGAATCTGGCCCTAAATCTATCCTCTTGGCTGACCTTTGCCCATCCCTAACCCATGAACACTTGTATACACACACACACACACACACACACACACACACACACACACACACACACACACACACACACACACACACACACACACACACACACACACACACACGCACACACACTAAAGCAATGCTCTTACCTAACCCTTACTCCAATCCTACCACAAGAACTCTCACACACACAAACTAAATCTATGTCCTTACCTAATCCTTACCCCAATCCTGACTCACATATACTCTCACACTCACACTAGAGATATGCCTTACCCTAACACATACACAGACACTTCCACTACTGCCCAACCCCCCACTTATCTTTTTCAGTAGAATAAATGTTCAGAGTATTTTTAGAGGAGCTCTCTGATTATGTAGCCCAGGCAGGTATGACCCTGACCCTGAGCAGTATCCTACCTTCACCAAGAATGATGCCACAATACAGAGACAAGATAATCAGCTTTAATAATTGGCTTAAACTCTGGTGTCATTCAAAGGGGATCCAATGTCTGTCCGCCTGGGATGACATGCTGGACAAGCCACGCTGCTTCGCAAGGGACGGCTTGCACCTGTCACCCCTGGGCTTCCGGATATTGGCAAAGGCTCTTGCCACCTCCATAGTGCCTTTTTTAGGCAAGGCTCAAATTCTAAACCTACCACCCTAGAACACAAAAAAGGAAAAAAACTAAGGGTAATGCTGCTCAATGCCAGAAGTCTTAACCTCAAGATGCACGCACTCGAGGCCCTTCTCAGTATGGAGAACATCGATGTCTGTGCTGTGACTGAAACCTGGTTCAAGGCTCCTGAGAGCACCCCAGCACTATCAGGTTTTACCTCATATCATGCGTTCCGGCCCAAAAATCTGGACACCACCAAGAAAGGAGGGGGGTGTCCATATTCATCAAGGACACCCACACCTCAAGGTTGGTGGCAACGCACGATGCATCGGAGACCATCCAGGTGCAATTAACCATAGGCAAGACTGCTCTGCAATTTGTAGCATGTTACAGGCCACCCTCTCAAACTCAGGAACCTCACATAGCTTTCCTGAAAACACTGGAGGGGATAAATGTATCTCCAAATACTATCATACTAGGTGACTTCAACTACCCGAATATAGACTGGGAGCACTACTCTAGCCCCAACACTCTAGCTCTAAGGTTCCTAGAGTTCATAAACTCAAATGCCATGGAACAGCTGGTCACCATCCCCACAAGAGGTGGAAACATACTTGATCTTATCATCACAAACATGGGGTCACAGTGTTCAACACCGGAAGTATACCCCTCACTGGTGAGATCAGATCATAAACTAATCTCACTGGAAGTCCACATCCCGCCCCCGCCTGAGATAAAAAAGACCACAGTGAAGAACTTTTCAAAAGCCGACTTCACACTTCTGAAGACTAGTATGGTCTCTTTTAAGGCCCCTGTGCCTGCGGAAACCACTACTCAAGCCGCTGAATCACTTACAAATGCCTTCTACCAGCACCTACAGGACTGCATGGATCATGCAATCCCAAACAAAACAAAGACCCTGTGTACCAGAGGCAAGCGTCCAGTCTAGTGGACCCCAGCCATAAACAAACTCTACAACAAAAGGAGGAAGCTACTCCAAGATAGAGCAAAATCCCTAAAAGGTAAGACACCTTTGATCATCATAAGTAAAAAACTACGATCTCTCATAAAGTCATCCAAGGCAAATTTTGAGAGAAAAATCGCTAAGGACTCAAAAGACAATCATAAGGCCTTCTTTAGCTATGTCAGAAACCTGGGAGGAAACACCCAGATATGCTCAGAATTAGTTCAAAATGATGTAAAAATTACTGAACCTACAGACATTGCCAACATACTGGCTGACAGGTTCAGTGCAAATTTCTCCCCCCCCCCAAAAGGAGAGATATCTATACCAGAGGATTGTAGCCCCCCAAACATCTCTAACGCTCAGGTGAGAACTGCTCTCTCCAAGGCGAAAAACACAGCATCCATGGGACCAGATGGTGTCCCCGGTTGTGTGCTCCACGAACTCAATGAAGAATTAAACCCACAGTTAGGACAGCTGTTTAATCTTAGCCTCACCTCAGGATACGTACCCAAGGAGTGGCGTACAGCAACTGTGGTCCCACTTCACAAAGGCGGTGCCTCCACCGACCCTGGAAATTACCGCCCCATCAGCTTGACAAGCCTGATCTGCAAAGCCATGGAGAGGATCATAAATGAACTCATAAATAAAGACATAGGGGACTTGCAGACTTTGGATCCAACCCAGTTTGGCTTTGTCAAAGGCAGATCATGCCTTTTAAACTTGGTTGACTTTTTCGAAACAGTCACCAAGGCTATTGATGAGGGAAAGGCAGTCCACAGCCTACCTCGACCTGGCCAAGGCTTTCGACACAATACCCCACTCAGGTATCATTGAAAAACTCATCAGCTTAAATGTTAACCCATATGTCACAAGATGGGTAGCAAACTGGCTAAGTGACAGAACCCACAGGGTGAGAGTTGCTGGCGCCATGTCAGACTCAAAACCTGTCACAAGTGGTGTCCCACAAGGCTCAGTCCTGGGCCCACTCTTGTTCGGCATCTACTTCTCAGACATACAAGCAAACACAGGAGGGTTATGGCTGACAAAATTTGCAGATGACTGCAAACTGGGTGCCATAGTAGAGAACACATCTGACACAGATATCCTTCAGAAGGGTCTCATAGAAACGGATAACTGGTGCCAGAGCCATGGACTAAAGTTAAACGCCAAAAAATGCATAGTCATACCCTTCGGGAAAAACAAGGTTACCCCCAGCTACCATATAGGTGGCAATCCACTGAGCACAGAAGATGTTATCAGGGATCTGGGGACCCAGGTTGGCAGTAACCTTTCGTTTGACACTCACGTCGCCAAAGTAGTTAGGAAGACCTTCTACATTGCCCACCTGATCATGAAGGGATTCACATCTAGATCAAGGGAGGTCATCGTCCCCCTGTACTCATCACTCATCAGACCAATGATTGAGTACAATGCCCCATTTGGAATGTATCTGACCCGACACTTGCAGCAACTGGAAAGTCCCCAAAAGTTCCTCACCAAAAGGATAAAGGGTCTCAAAAATATGTCTTATGCTGCCCGACTGAAGAAACTCCAGCTATATTCAGTCGCTTACCGTCTGCTCAGAGGTGACCTGTGCCTGACATACAAGGCCATGTCCAACCCAGAACTGATGAACATGCTCCACCTAAAAAAGTCTAGATCCATCAGAACTACAAGGGCAGGAGACTTAAACCTTGACCCGGTTATTAATAGGACATGTTGGAGGGACAGATTCATCACCCAGAGACTCCCCATGCTGTGGAACAAAATCCCGGTACACGTGAGGCAGAGCACCTCGCTGGCCTTGTTCAAGAGAAATCTTGACCAATGGATGGGAGATCGCAGATATACCCCAGGGATTACCCCAGTGTCACTGCTTGACAGAGGCACAACAACATAATGGGCTTAGTATCATTCAAACTAAAGGGGTGGCGAAAGCCACAAAACTCTGGGCTAGGCTTATAAATGCCCTTGGGCAGATAGCCTAGTATGAACCTATGAACCTATGAACCTAATTCTGAACATTCGATAATACCAGTGAAAATTCAGTTAAAAAATTCCAGTATTAACCAACGGTCCCAGCACCTCCCATGCACAGTGTGGTTGCACATAAGTATGTGCAACTAATCTAATCCACAATTTATCATATTTAACTATACTGTGTAAAAAGTTTCTAACTAGTGAATTGCTAAAATATCACTTTGTTAACTGTTGGTTCTGCCAGTAACAGTGTTGTCTTAAAACTAGCTGCTCCATATTTCTCGCTGCTGCTAGGGACATTACATGCCAGTATCTGTACTATTGTTTTGGTTACTGGAGTTAACAAATGTCTTTTTGCAGTGGTCAAACTGTGCACTGAAACTAGGATTACCATAGCTGTGCCCACTTTACACTGACTACGTAAGGACACGGTGAAGACCACAGATATCCTGCATTAATTGACTTGCTGTTAAACTGACTATTGAATCTGAACTACCTAAGGCATTTTTTAGCATGTTAATATGAGTTTTATAGGATATGTATATATACAATATATCTCCAACATATGTCTTATTCTGCCAGACTAAAGAAACTCCAGCTCTATTCCGTAGCATACCACCTGCTCAGAGGTGATCTCTGCCTGACGTACAAGGCCATGTCCAATCAGGAACTGATGAACATGCTCCACCTCAAAAAATCCAAATCTATCAGAACCACGAGAGCTAAAGACTTAAACCTCGGTACAAGTATGAATAGGACATGCTGGAGGGATAGATTCATAACCCACAGGCTTCCCATGCTCTGGAACAAGATCCCAGTTCATATTAGACAGAGCCCCTCACTGACTCTCTTCAAGAGAAATCTTGGTGAGTGGATGGGAGATCGTAAGTTTACCCCAGGGGTCACATCTGTGTCACTACTAGACAGGGGCACAGTAAACTAATTCTATTATATAAGGGGACCTTCACTGTGTCACTACTAGACAGAAGCACAGTATTCTAAATCTATTCTGTGCATTTTTGTACCATTTCATGGGTTGGCGAAAGCCACATCACTATGGCTAGGCTTACAAATGCCCCAGGGCAGATAGCCTAGTACTAAACTATGAAACTATGAAACTATATTCATGCTGTGAGCTGGTAGTCTGTATAGTCTGTTATATTGTATCCCTGCAGATGGCATTGCATTTTCTTTCAGCATTACAGTTTACCCTACTACTACAGTTTTTCTCTTTTTCTTCTGCCTCTGGGCTCTCCCTCTGAATAAATCTGCTGTCACTTTCTTTATTTCAGTTTCACTTTAACTCCAGTTATGGTCCAAGAATAAGCTTTAATTTACCACTGCTCTAATGTGGACACCGTTTTAACCCTTATTAATGCTGCGACTCAGATTAGAAACCACATTAATTTCCTGGGATTTCTGCTGGCAAAGTTAGATATATTTTTGTATGGTTATCATTCCATACAGTGGTGTGCACACTAGCTGGGGTGCTATCGTTAGAGTCCCCTCCCCCCATTTCTACAGCACACTTTCATAAGCTCCATGCTCCTGTGAGCTGGTATTATAGTTAATACAATACTTTAGCCTCCTTCTCATTGAATTATTGTGCTAACTGAATTTCTTCTTTTCAGTTTTGTTAGCCCCCCACACTGCCATAGAGAACTGTAATCTGCAACCTCACCAACTGTGGTAGGACATTGCATGTAATACATTATTTTACAGGCAAAACACCTAGATCTTCACTTTACTTAAGTGGACCAATATTGTGCATGTGATTCTGGTTTAAATATTGTGGAGTGACATTATTTATATAAATTAAAAACAAAGTTACCACTAATTACACCATAGTTAGCTAGACCTTCTGGTACTCTAACACTGACATGTGGAGATTTGCATGGATTGTCTCTACAGTGTTTCTGGTTGCCATGTTTCAATTTGCCCTCTTTGCCCTCACTCACTCGGGCTCACTCAGCTCACCTGCCCTACCCCCAATTCCCAACCACCTCCACTACGCCTAAATTTATTTGTACTTAGCACCTCACACTAATTAACTGCACCCAATAAAAAGCCACCACTTCACTATTCATCTACTCCACATTCCTAAACCTCACCTACACAATCTCAACTCCCAAGTCTCTCCCCACACCCTTCCCTCCCACTTCAAAACAATTAACAGCCACTATATCACTATTGCTATACTTTACTTATCTTCAGATTATTTTCTCTACACCACTACCTTTCCACCCCATCATTCCAAGCTTACTACTTTAATCACTTTGTACTCTACTTACATTATCCTAGACCCCTTTCTACCCCTTCACCCCTCCTAGCCTCATATTTTTCACACTATATGAACCTCTTCCATATATTACTTTACCTCCTTTCCCTTTCTACTATTCAACCATAAGCTTTCTGCTGTAAACCTTCCCACAATGTATCCATCTAGTACTCTCATACTACCTTTCTCACTTTTCTTTACATTTTTCCTTTCCCTAATATACCTCACTGCTCTCAACTCCATTTCCTTGCGCCTCAAACACACAACTGCATATCCCCTTTTTTAATTTCTGCAAGTCTTTTGGTTTTCTAATATCATTACAAGAATGGACCTCATTCCTAAGTCAAAGTATGATTAAAGTTCATGAAATTAGTATTGTTTCAGTCATTGATGTCAGCCAGAAGTGTTCTTCACAGCACCTGCAATGTGCCCAGTAATGACTCCTCCTGCAATTTGTACAGAAATACATGTATTGGCAATATATTTAAATATGATTGTAGATTATTTTTTATAAGATTCAGCTCCTCCTACTACTATTGGAACTGTCTGGGTATCTTTCTTACACATTGCTCTTGTTTCTGCCTGCAAATCCTGATATTTTTAACTTTGTTTCTTTTTGTACATAGGACACTGTAGTCACTTGGTGTGGTGATTTCAGTGATCAATGATAATTTTGTCTTCTTTTCTTGGACCACTATATCTGGCTTTCTTGCATATATCTTTTGAACAGTTGGTATTGGGTGATCCCATGTGATGTAGACTTCATCATTTTCTGTGGTGGTTTGTGACTCATGTTTCCAGTGTTTTGTCAGCTATTTCAGTATTATAATGTTTGCACAATCCCCATTGCAACAGTTTTGCCACAGTATTATACCTTTCAGTATACAGTCCTTCTGCCATTAGAATGCCACAACCATCAACAAGGTATATGACTATTTCCAATTCTGTTTTACAAAACCTACATCTGTCTGTTTCTCCCACATGTTCAACGGACTTTGTAAATCAATGTGTATGTAGCCCACTATCCCGGGCTACCAATATTAGCCTTTCATCTTTTGGTTTGAATTTGCCTCTCCTTAACCATCCCTGTTTTCAGTCCTGATCAACATGAGGGTCTTCCAGAGGTTTTCTATACTTGCAAATATATTTAAGCATTTTCCACATTTCTTTCCTTCTCATCTGATCATTCACCTTATATTCTTTCTTTTGTTTTTTGGTCATTCGGATGCTGTCTGATTTGTATATTTTTCTGGTTTGACTTCCATTCCTGCTTGATGCTGATATGCTTCTGCTAGATTAAGCAGGGAAATCATCTTAGATTTATTCTCTTTGTGTTTCAAAACTTTCACTTTGTTTGGCTCTTGTGAGGTCAGCAGATATGTGTGCAGTACCATGATTGCAGATCTATACATGTAATCAGTTCCAAGGCGGCCCATCCCTCCTTTGGAATGGGGGATACATAATATTGGTATGCACTGATTTTTATAAATCATTTATGTGGTGGTTTGTGACTCATGTTTCCAGTGTTTTGTCAGCTATTTCAGTATTATAATGTTTGCACAATCCCCATTGCAACAGTTTTGCGACAGTATTATACCTTTCAGTATAGAGTCCTTCTGCCATTAGAATGTCACAGCCATCAACAAGGTATATGACTATTTCCAATTCTGTTTTACAAAACCTACATTTGTCCGTTTCTCCCACATTGGATGGATTTGGTGAACATGAAGCATCCTTCTTTTCTTTCCTGTCTAATGTATCCAACACATTTTGGGGCCAGTCAATCACTCCAAAACTGTAACTTAGGACAGGAACAGCAAATTGGGTTATAGCTCGAATTTTGTTCCCAGATGTCAATGATGTTTTCAGGATTAATTTAAGTCTTCTAAAATATACCTTGCTAAGTTTTAATCACATGTTGTCAAGTTTTATTGTTGATCCTTCATCAGTTCCCAAATATTTATACACTCCTTCTTGCTCAAGTTCTTTTATATCACATTCTTGCTCCAAACTGATGTTTTCTTGGTCCTGCACTTTTCCTGCTTTAAAGGTTCCTTTTGCACATTTATCAAGATGAAATGCCATTCTTATATCATCTGAAAAAGTTTTGACAACTTGCAGTTGTGTTTTCAGTTCCTCATCTGATGAGCTATACAGTTTTAAATCATAAACAAAGAGAAGATGAGAGATCTTTACACTTTGTCGTTTTCTAGGAGCCAAATTATAGCCATGGCCTAATCTGTTATGTAGACAGCTTACTGGGTTAAGGGCAAGGCAGAATAGCAGCGGTGACAAAGAGTCAACCAGGAATACCTTCCTTTACATTTTTACCACTGGGATAATAATCTGTCCTTTATCATGCCTTAATTGCAAAGTGGTCTGCCACTGTTTCATGGTCACTGTAATGCAGTCGATCAGTGTAGGGTGTATCTTATAAATTTTTAAGGACTCTTTTATCCATGAAAGTGGAGTACTAGAAATGCTTTTTTGTAGTCAATCCAGGCCATACTTAGATTCTTCCCCTTTTTACTGTTCTCCACTATGACTTTATTCAACAACAAATGATCCTTTGTTCCATATGACTTTCTTTTATTACCTTTTTGTTCTACTGCCATAATTGAGTTTTCTTCTAAATGACTATAAACTCTGTCAGCATCAATCCCAGTGTGTATAGTTTATACATTGTCAGAAGGCAAGTTATTGTTCTATAATTTTTAGGGTAGCTTGCATTTCTCTCTTAAGTAGGAGCATTGTTTTTCCTGTTGATAGCCAAGTTGGTGTCTGTTCGGGGTGCACTTATAAATGGTTCTTACTCATGGCTAAATCTTCGTACAAAGATGTTAATACTTTTAACCAGAAGTTAGGTACTGCATCTAGATACTGCACATCTCTCATATATAAACTTTGTGATAGCTACACAGATATATCTCCTAGCCTCTATCAAATAAATCATATTCTACTATACAAAATAAAAATATTGGCACTAAAAAATAAATCTCATCTCATTGCACCACACATTTCTTCCACCAACTACAAACTCTCTTTACCAAACCCATCAGAAACAAACAGCTACTGTATTACTCTTTTAGGTTAGCTACCTTACCCTTATCTGGAGACATCCATTGCAATCCTGGGCCCACATCAACCAGTTCTCCCCACACAACCTCACACCAGCAATTCCCATAAATCCCTATACATGGTCACTATAAACCTGAAAAGCATTCATAATAAAATCCCTGATTTTCATGCATGGATTGCTCACAATCAACCTGACATAATCGCTGCTACCAAAACCTGGCTAATACTTTACATTAAAGACTCTGAATTCTTCCCTCCAGGCTTTGCAACTATAAGATCAGATAGACTCTGTAAAAAAGGAGGTGGTGTTGCATTACTCTTTCCTAACAACTTCAATATAGTCCCCTATGTAGAGTCTACTCCACAATTTGCTAATGCTGAAATTCTTATTTTCGTCCTACAAATGAATGACTGTAAAAGACTATGTATCATACTTTTCCATATCACCCCTGGTAACAACATACCACTACTGGAGAAAATCTTTGTCTGGATTTCCAACAATATTAAAAATGAAACCAACATCCTAGGTGACATAAATGTCAACTGTCTAGACCTCTGCTCTAACCTTTCATTTTCCAATATCAGTCTATTCAATTGTACTTAGCTTATCACTTCTCCAACCAGATCTAATAGAAACAACAATAGTGGATCCATTTTAGATTGGATTCTAATCACTGAGCCCAATAAAATATCTTCTGCCAGTACATTACCAAACACCCTCGGTGACCACCTCCCTAGTTTTGTTCACCGAACTGTCCCCTCCTTTCAAAAGCCAGATCAGTATAAAGAAATAAGGAATATAACAAAATTCAATCATTTGATTTTCGCAGACACTCTAAAAAAGACTAACTGGTATACACTAAAAATCCTCCCTCTAGATGATGCAGTTGAATACTTCAACTCAATCTTTCTACATACACTAAATAGCTTTGTTCCTCTTCGTCTAAAGTGAGTCAAAACAAACCATGCCCCATGACTCAGACTACTAAGGAATTTATGAAAGCCAGAGACAAAATTTGGAAACAATGGCTAACAAACAAAAATCCTCCAAACCTGTTTAAATTTAAATAATTTTAAAACCAGGTAAAATGACTAGTTAACAAAGACATAAAGACCATTATCTAAAACTTCAGACCAACCATAAGTTAACTCCAAAAAAAACTGGAATTCCATTACATAGCATAACCCGTGTCACACATCCTGACAAAACATCTTAAGAAATAGCCACTCTTTAATTCTCATTTTAGCGATGCTATAGCACACATCACTGCTTCTTTTCCCCAAGCTCATAGCAGTGCAATCCCTATGACTCCATCAAAACTATCCTCTTGCTCCCTTTCCACTTCACTCACAAATCCACTATCCATTCTACACCAATGTTTTCTTTTAAACCCATTACAACCACCACAATAAAAAGACTACTACTTAAGCTCAAGCATTGTTCTAATCCTCCTGGCAGCCTACCCACATAATTCCTAAAAACTGGCAGCCAAAGCTATTGCTTACCCTATAGTCATACTTCTAAATAGATCCATGCAAGAATCACATGTCCCTAAAATTTGAAAAAAAAAACAATTATTCTTCCTCTGCATAAAGGTGGTAACAATACTGACATCTAAAATTTCAGACCAATAGCAATTCTATCTCCTATCTCAAAGATCTTGTAAAAATGTATACATAATCAAATTCTTAACTATTTACTTCACAACCAAATCCTGTCTCCAACACAGCATGGATTCAGGCCAGGCAATAGCACCACAACTGCCCTCATATCTTCTATGGATACAATTAATAGAGCCTGAGGGGTCTATATCAGTCCGTCAAAATGACTGACGATCGAACACCAGATGTTCAAACTGTGAAGTTCGAACACTGATTATCGCGAAGCCGTGGAACACCAATTTTTTTCCCAGGGAAAGAATTCAGTGGGCCATTTCTGTGGCTTCACGATTATCAGGACTGTGGTGGGAAATTACGGGTCGGGTTCAGGTAAGTGTGCGATTGTGTGGACGTTAGGGTTAGGACGCGGGTGAGGTGGGTGTGTGATAGTGACAGACTTTAGGGTTAGGGCAGGATAGGTGAGTTAGGGTTAGGGCGTGGGTCAGGTGAGTGTGCGATAGTGACGAACCTTGGAGTTAGGGTTTGGGTTAAGGTAAATGGATAGATAGTAGTGTATGTACAATTTAGTGTAGGGTTAGATGTAGGATTTTAAGTGTTTGTGTGTGGATTGCTATTTTTTTGGTGTGCTTGTGTTGTGTGTGTGTTTCTTGGAACAGCGATTTTTTTTCCCCTGGGGAAAAAAATCGCTGTTCTAAGACTTCGATGTTTTTGTACTTCGTGATTAGAAGTTCGAACATATGGTGTTCGAACTTCAGCCGTTTCAATGAACTGATATAGACCCAAGCCTGAGACACTGGTGAAATTGTCTCCTCCCTATTTCTAGACCTCTCAAAAGCATTTGACACAGTCTGTCACCCCTTACGTCTAACCCAGCTCTCTAGGATCAGTCTTTCCCCCTTTTCTCCCAACTAGTTCTCAAGCTACTTAGCAGATAGACAACAGGTTGTTAAATGACAACATTCTCTCCTCCATATCTTAACACCTCTACTGGAGTCCCCCAAGGCTCCATACTAGGACCTCTCCTATTCAGTATTTTCATTATTCACCGAGTCAAGGATTTCTTATTCATACACAGACAGCTCAACTACTATATGCTCCGTCAATTCCATATCTGATCTACAGCAAATAACTTAATTGGCATTTACCTCTACTGAGACCTGGATGTCTAATAACCACCTATCCCTTAACCCAAACAAAACCAAACTCATGTTATTCACCCCTATGAAGACAACTCACTTAAACAAAGCCCAGTTCACTATACTTTCTCAAAGTAACACAGCAATCAAAGTTATTACTCATACAAAACTATTACGAGTAATTATAGATGAACACATGAAATTTGACTTACACATACTTCATAACATCTACAAAACTCACCAAAAGCTAGGAATCCTCCACAGGCTTAAACACGTCCTTAGCCCCTCCACAATACAAGCACTTGCTTCCACTTACCTACTACCCGCTCTCGAATTTGGTGCTCCTCTACTTACTATTATCCAGTCCTCCATAAAATCTAACTTGAGACATGTTATAACAAAATCATCAAATTCGCCACTAACGCCAAACAGTCTACTCATCACTGTACCACTCTTCTCTCTCTACACTGGCTAGAACTATCACACTACCTGTCCTACCTGCAACTAACTACTTACTGCACACAAAGTAATCGATTAGCCATCAGACTGTCCTACTCATAGCTTGATATTTAGTTACTACTATCCTAGGAAGCCTCTCAGATCCAAAAATCAACACCTTTTGATAGTACAAAAAAAATCCTACTAGCAGGCTAGCTTCTATACTCCAGTTCTGTAGCCAAAAATTGGAATACCCTACCATTAACTATTAGAACTATCCAGAATCTTGCCACTTTCAAAACTTTTTGAAAGACTAGCTATCTTCTATCTGGAATTGCATCTGCTCCTTGTCTCCCCCTCTCAAAACCTAACTGCATTTGCTTATTGCTGATACTGATGTTTAATATGTCCTTGTATTTATGCCAGGCGAAAGCCTTGCTTTTCTAATGTCAGAAACATCTATGTAATATCAATCTCTCTCCCTTTGTTGTTCTTTATTTTTGTCAAGTTTGTTATTTTACAAGTAATTCAACTAATTGTCAGATATGTTATCTTTGTTGTATATACTATTGAAATTTGACTGATTTTATATGAATACACTCCTATGTTTATATTATTGTGGAGCCTTTTTCCCCAGGGCTCCACTGAAAATGGACTCATAACGGCCCAGTGAGCTATACCAGTAAACAAATGCAAAATAAATAAATAAATTCACTAATTTGTACTATCTCTTGTAGTTATCAAACAAATGTGTAAACATACATTCGATAAACTGCAGAGGAACATATAAGTGTAAGTGCGCGCATTTGTGTGTGTGTGTGTGTGTGTGTGTGTGTGTGTGTGCGTGCGTGCGTGCGTGCGTGCGTGTGTGTGTGTGTGTGTGTGTGTGTTAAAAATGTAAGAGTAATGAAAATAGTAAAGCAAAATATACACATGCAAAAGTGATGACAAAGTACTTGAAAGTGTAAAAAATTAATTTCAAAGTATAAAGAGCCAGAAGTAAACAGTTCTTTTTTAACTCTGTCATTTTGATTGTCGTATATAACAGCTTTCAACAATATCATTTAATATATAGATTTTCATATAAAATAGTCTATCCACATTTTCCTCTATAGCGTATGACATTATAGTATATTCTTTATAACATCAGTGCACGGTGTTCAAATCCTTATTGCAATAGAATAAATCATATGTGCATTTCTGCTCGATCACACTTCAGGCATAACTAAAAATATCCACCCCAAATTTGAACAGTAAAATTCCTTCCCCAGCCTATCCTGTGGTTCCACAAATCTCCAAAAATGAACTGGTACACAATCTGGTCTTGACGCACAATCTGGTGCAACCTTCTTGAATCTGGGCCACTGTGAACAAGGAAGAGCTCCATGGCTCATCACCTGAACTTTACCCTGGGTCTCATCAAACAATGTTTTGGAGATTGAAATCTCCTTTTCATCAATACAGTCATTCACCAATCCACCTTGTGGGTATGATAGATGGTGAATATGTGTAAATGCTCCTGGTTGCTTCTTTGGCACCAAACCTGATTCTGAAGTGACACACATTTATTTTTTTTGTATGTACCTGCCATATTTGACTAAATTATCTTTTACTATGTCTGGCCTATCCTTAGCAGATTTTAACTTTTTCATTTACTTCACACTTTTCCTTTTGATCTCTTGGCTGGTATAATAGAACCATGAGTAAATCCGTCCTGTAAATGCACTGATGTTACCTTGTCCAGGTAAAATGTCAGCCACACACATAAAACATCCTTTTTTATTGGAGTCAGCAAGGTTTGGATTGTTGGCTCTTCACCCCTGAAATGGAAGGGGGATCTTATATGTTTTTCCTCCCATGCTAATGCAAGATTTTGCTGAGTGGTTTTCCTACATGCCATGCACTGGTTCTGAAACTTGTAGTTTGGGCCATTTTGACATTAGCTAAAGTTGAATGCAAAGCACCTACCCATTCCTCATTTAGGATTTCCTGATTGAAACTCTTGGTCCCCAGAATTCCAGCGTCATTGGCCCCCTTCCAAACTGGAAAGGGATGCTTCAGTAAACAGCCACAGTCTGTTGTAACTGTACCACCTGTGCTTCAATCCAGCAGAACAACCCCAGATCAGCCCAAGACCATAGCCTCTCTATGTAGGTCTCTCTCATTTGTCTATTGTCCTTATGAAGAAAATGAAAACACTATTATCTGTGTTAGGATGTCTGGCAAGAAATTTGTGCATATTCTCAGATTAACTTGTATTGTATGCCAGCATCTCTAATTGTGAAAATGTAAATACATTTTTAAATGTCGAGTATTTCCCTGTTTATACAAAGTGTTTAAAGAATCTGTCAATGTTTTGATACATTTCTAATTATGCATTCTTGTGAGGGAGATTCACAAACTATATATGGAGAATCAACTGATCAGTAGGTGATGTCATTGGAATGTTCCTGGTTGCTATGAGATTATTTGAACAGGTGACTGACAGGAAAAATAACTTTTTCAAACAGCTGATTGTTATTTTTAAAATAAGACAGTTGAGACTGTTAACCTGGAATATAAAAGAAAATTCTGAAGTCAGTTGAAAAGCAATTAGTTAAGAGTTGCATTCAGTTACAGTGCTGTGCAGTTGATACTCAAAAAAGGACTCACCAAAAAAAAACTGTAAGCCTGCCTTTGCCTTGCTGTTATGTTTTAGATTAGATCAAGGACAGTACTCTCTAGTCAGATTAGGAAAGTTTAGTTATTTAGATAGACCCCAGGATTTAATAAAATCCATGTAGGCACCATGTAAAGCCTACACAGAATGTATTCATGTTCATGATGGCGAGTTGCTGAAGGAGAGCCAAAGAGCGCAGTTATTGAATCAGTATAGGGAGAGGTATAGTGCTAACCATGGCCGCAGATGATTATGAGACTCCCTGCAATGTTCTTTTGTTTTATTTTATTTTATTTTTTAAAAAGCATGATTGTGTGGTGTGGCGTGGGTACAGCAATGCCATGCTGTGCCCACATATAAGATAGCAGACACCTGCCAGACATCTAAAAATAGAAACCGGATGTAATTAATTATTTATTTAAAGGTGTGGTTAAGCCTGTTTGAGTATGCTTGCATGTCGTGGCATGGGGGCCAGCACTGCTTATAGGTAGCTCAGTGGTATATGTGAAGGTATACTGGATTTCTTAATATCCACGTAGCTAAAATGGTAGAGTTACGGCTTCAAATGCAGCAGGTCCAGGTTTTGAATACATTGAAGGAAAAATTTGCATTTAATTTTGATATACATATTATGCAGACTATTTTAAAATGTGGCCCCGCTGACTCTGTTAAGCTCTGCTTAACTGCGCTTAGATCTGCTAAGCATCGCATAAACATAGTAACAGCTGCCAATGCTTATGCATTGCTCGTCACTGCTTGGCTGGTTTGCGGGCTGCTAAACTCTTCTAAGACTATGATTCTGTGAGTTTTCTTGCTTCTCAGCTCAGCAGCACTAGTTTGCAGGCTAACACAGAGCTTTTTTAAATGTTGCCCAATGACGTGTAAGGGTAGGAAAACAGCCTATATTAAAGAAAACTCCACCCTCTCATACAGTTTAACTCAATTGTTAGGTTTCTTTTCTCCTTACAATATGGTTCCAGCATTGTGTAGGTATCAGAAACCCACTTGTACTTCTTAAAACTTTTATTTCCTTACACTGGAGTCAAAGGAAGGGAAAGTCCACCTACTTTTTTTTAACTCAACTTCTCACATATTTTAAAGAGAAATTTGTCTCCACATGCATGACATATCATAGACACAGTGAAATCTGTAGTTTAACCTGTCAGGTACTGCTGTCAATCTTAGATGGGCAATTAATCCTGCTAATGTCAGGAACAGAGCAGCTGATATAAGAAAAGACAGAAAGCTGTGGAACTGTTTTCCACTGTTTTTATTGCAGAGAGGAGGAGAAATTAACACTTCCCTTTCATAACAAAACAAAGCAATTAGATCAGTCAGGGGTTTAAAGGGAATTGTCAACTCTTCTGACAAATTTACATGGGCAGCAACACAGTATTGAAATGTTAAGCTTTAAATGTCATTTATAATAGTTTATATGTTAAGATAACTTAAATGTAGTATCAAAGATTTTTGTGACATTCAGAGAAAAGTCAGAAAATATTTTTTCTTGTAAAGTATCAATGCATTTACCATTTTGAAACCCCCTCTACCCCCCCCCTACACACAAAGGCTAGAACTGCAGAAAGAGGTGCACTGATACTGTTCATAAAAAGGTCTTTTATGCTTTTTTTGTGACATCCTTCCAGAGGGGAATGCATATCTGGTACATGCAGATCCATTGTAAGAGATTCCCACTGACTTTGAGTCAATCTTTACATTGTTAGTGCGCAACTATAATATACAGCTGAATTTAATTTACCATACATTTACTATGTACTCTTCTGTAATAAAATGTGAAGGCTGCCAGCCTAGCTAGATAAAATTTTCTAAAATAATTCTAGGTCATTATAAATATTAATATGATCCATGGGCTTCTTTTACAAATGTAAGCAAACTGTTATGTGCTGAGCTTTAAAAATGTAACCACAGTGCACCCTGCTGGAAGAAAGCAGAAATGTATATAAACTCTATGCCTATGTAATGTATGTTTTCATGGTGGAAAACTGGGGCATATAGAGTTAACTTGCAAACTCTAAGAAAATAAGCTGATAAAAAAAATTGTACAACTGTGTGTGATCTCAAGCTAAGAGCAGGATGTCTGGGCCAGGAGCTTCTTTCTGTTGTCTTAAGACAGAGTTAATTACTAGGTTTCTCATGTAAAGTGTATTTTACTGCTGTGGCTTCCTGGCAGCTGCAGATCACATAGAAATGTTACATTTTAAGTTCTGTGAGCCTGGGAAACTTAAGCAAAAGTGACAAGAATGATGCACTCTGAAATGACTCAGCAGTAATGTGCATTATCAATTTAAGAACTATCTCAAGAGAAAGAGATTGCACTTTGTATTTGTCTTCAGACCTGTTAACAACTCACCAGCACTTCTCATCTATATTTCTTGCTCTGTAAGTAAGATATTTAGGTACAGTGATTTATCTTAGAGATAGATAGAAATAGTAAGATTAGTCTAGCTGTTTTCTATATTTATGTCGGACTGTCCTATAATGTTGTTTTAAAGTATTTCATGTGATTTCTGAACTATCTATTGTCATTGTGTTGAATTAATGAGTATTGTCTTGTGTTTTTATTATTTATTATTAAATATTTTAAACCTTTTAACTGTGGCTGTTTTGTGTAGAGATAATTTAAACTCTTAAGGTTCTTGCATGTATTTGGTGATACTGTACAAGCCACTCTAGAATAGCCTTAAAAGTTTGGTCACACTTACTATTTGGATAACAGTAACATTGCACAGTAGTATTGGACACCCTTTGGTAAGGGCCTTTATAGTAGCTGATAAGGGTGGTTGGTGGCAAGTGGTAATACCGTATAGTCTGGGCAGAGAGCAGCATAGGTGGAGAACCTGTGCCAGCCTTTCCCAGGAGTGTCTGTGTGTTTACATATAAATCAAATCTCAAAGTGTGTGTGTGTGTGTGTGTGTGTGTGTGTGTCAGCTACTTGGGCAGGGACATGAAGCACTGGTTAGAGAGAGACGGTGCTGGAGGTTTTGGCTTGACCACTCGGCTGAGATCTGAACCCTATAGTTTGCCAGTGAGGAGTCTTTTGGGGGATCTGGACAGAAAGGGAGAAATCAGCCCCAGACTGACTGTGATCTCCGAGTGCTCTTAAGGGAAATTGTACTTTACTGTGTGTGTACTTGTTATCCTCCCAATGTGGATACCCCTCACTGGTGCTAGTGGTGAGGATTGAGGCTCCTTGGTTACTGGGCCAGTGCATGGGCATCACACCTCGCATTAAAAACACTAAGAAAAGGAAATCAGAAGTACTTAACTGTGTTTAAATGCACACACACATACACATACACACATACTCATATGCTTTTGTATGCATGCACTTTATACACATACACATATACAGAAACACACACACACACACACACACACACACACACACACACACACACAGTTATATATATACACTGTGTGTGTGTGTGTGTGTGTGTGTGTGTGTGTGTGTGTGTGTGTGTGTGTGTGTGTGTGTGTGTGTGCAATATGTGTGCATACAATGAATTATTTATAATAAACAACATAGCATTGTTAAGCATTCCTAATGTATACATTCTAGTAAATGTTGCTCAATGATTTACTTGGTCAATGTCACACATTGGCTATGTGCTGCACATGCAATCTTGTATATCCAAAAAGAAACCACCAAACAGATCCAGGAAAAAACTGCACATGAAGCTGGAAACCAGGATATCACCAAATCCAAATCTTTATTTTCCAACAGTTAGCGCTTTCGTCAGGTAGGAATCACCAGACTTCATCAGACAACTTCCAAACATACCTAGTGCTCTTTTATATAATATGTAATTAACCAATCAATCAATAATATGATTAATTAATGAAAGAATTACCAATTAAAAAAACACACACTTTAAACTTTTAAAATGCACAGCAAGCAACCAAGCACAGCCCTATACATATACACAAGAAACTAACATATTGTACTCATATATTTCTGAAACTATATATATTTAAAACAATTATCTGAACATTGTGCAGAATAAAAACATTTTCATGTATTATTTAATAAATAAAACCACTTTTTTACAATAAATAAAAATGTGTTAAAAATACACTAGTACATTATTTAAATAACATAAATTCCCTTATTATGACTATACATTTCTTCATCTCTCAAAAACGTTTAACTTACGTTTACTTGAAATAGACATCACATCACTGAGACCTGGTGGGGAATGAGCAAATAAATAAACTTGCCACCAGGCCTCTCTTTCTTCGAAATACAACTTCCACGGTCCCCTTCTAGCCTCACATTTAACTTGTTGTATGACCAGAAATGTAAAGTTATGGTCAGGATTTGTTGTTAAATGTCTAAATAGAGCTTTTTTTTGTATCCTGCTGTTGAATTTCATACACATGCTCATAAATACGTTGAGCAAGCTTCCATTGGGTTTTCCCAATATAAAAAGCCAGGCATTGGCAACATACTGCAGCATATATGACACCATAAGACTGGCAGTTATATTTACCCCTTATCATGTTTGGAAGTTGTTTGATGAAGTCTGATGACTCCTACCTGACAAAAGCGCTAACTGTTGGAAAATAAAGATTTGGATTTGGTGACATCTTGGTTTCCAGCTTCGTGTGCAGTTTTTCCTAGATCTGCACATGCAACCTTGGTCAATGTCTTTATGTCAGTATTTTTCTTTCTTTGTATTGCTAGGTGCATTTAGTAATTGTTATCTTTGCCAATGTAGCCTAAGTTGTGTCTGAAAATGGTCCTGGAACCAGTTCACTTTCCTGATTACCAAAGTATAAATAAATATGAAATTGAAAAAAGGAGGGTGAATATGACAAAAATCATTGAGGAACTAGTAAAGCACATTTTAAGCCTGCATCATTCATGAGAGAGAAAAATCTTCCCACTGAAGGCATTGGGAAGTAGCAGACAGACTAAGTTTAGAGCCCTACTACTTATCACTTGTAAATGTACAGCAAACATCATTTACTGCAGTGAGAGTTTTCATACCTCAGCATGAGAGTGTGGGGGAGGGTTTGTCAAACATTTAGGATTACAAAAGACTCCTCTTACAAAAACCTGTTATGTATCTACTTTTTTGCTGCAAGTAGCTAACAGTTATTTATAGCATAGAACAAGCTCTGACAGTCACATAAATGAGGCTCAGTCAGGTAAACATAGAAGCAGCTCTGTTACAGAAGGTGTGTTTAAATGACATTGCTTCACAGTCCTGACATTCAATCTTAATGGCATGAGAATGCACCAATTTCTTGTGTCTAGCATGAGTCATATAAAATGGACTTGAAATGTATTCTGGGAAGAAGGAATGAAGACAAGAAAGCAAGCTCACGTTGTGAAGATTGGGTGAAGATAAATGAACCCAGCCTAGCCAGATAGAATTTGTAGATAATTCTGTCATTTGTGAATATTAATATAAGCTACAGGATTGTTGTCTTAACTTCAAAAATGTAACAACAGTGACCTCTGCTGTAAGGAAGCTAAATCATGCATTTTACGACCCTTTGATCTAAAGACGGCTCCAGTCTGTCGAGATGAAGATATTCTTTCTGTTGTTTTAACCAAGAGTTAAATTGCTAGATTTAAACATGCAAATGTATTTTTATTGCTCTGCATCCAGACCAGCTTCAAGATAACAAAAGGAGATATTATGAATGCAAATGTAGTTTTCTGTTAGGCTGGGAACCCAGGGAAGTGTGAAGAATTATGTCATTGGAACCATAAATGCAATTTTAAAAACAGAGAGAATCAGAGAGAATTAAGCATTTTTGTCTTGACCATCCAACTCATCAGCACTCTGCCTGTTTCTTTATGTAAGTTATTTTAGAAGTGTGTTTTCTCTTAGAAATAACTAGAACAATTAGACTGTGTTTTTCTGTGATGTCAGAACTGTACTACTGAATTATTTTAAGTATTTCTCTGTGATCTCTGAAATCTTGACTAGCACTGTGTAGTAAGAAGTATTGTCTTGTGTTTTTATTATTTATTATTACATATTTTAAAACATTTCAACTGTAGTTGTTTTGTGTAGAGATATGTTAAGCTCTAAAAGTACACTGCATGTGTATAGGGAGCCTCTACCAAGTCACTCTAATAAGTCTTGACTGTTTAATTATACTACCAATTGAATAATAATATTGCATTGTAATAATTGGACATCCTTTTAAGGGCCTTTGAGTAGCTGATAAATATTAGTGGGTGGTGGCAAGTGATACTACCATATAGTCTGGGTGAAAGGGGCACAGCTGGAAAATCTGTGCCAGCCTTCCCCAGGAGTGTCTGTATAAACTCTTCTCAAAGGGTATGTGTGTTTGTGTGTGTGTGTGTGTGTGTGTGTGTGTGTGTGTGTGTGTGTGTGTGTGTGTGTGTGTGTGTGTGTGTGTGTGTGTGTGTCAGCTACTTGGACAGGGACACGAAGCACTGGTTGGACGGAGAGGGTGCTACAGGTTTTAGCTTGCCCACTAAGCTGAGATCTGGACCCTATAGCTGTGCAAGGGGGGAGTCTTATTGGGGACCTGGAGAGCAAGGGAGCGAACAGCCCTGGACTGATTGTGATCTCTGTTTGCTCTTTAAGGAAATTGCACTTTACTATGTGTATTTATTATCCTTTCCTCCTATAAGAGACGCCCCTCTCTGGTGTTAGTTGTGAGGATTGAGGCTCCTTGATTGCTGGGCCAGGGCACGGGCATCACGTATTAATTGTTTGGCAATGGTGGGATATCCACACCATATATTCATTGCTTGACAAATACTAATTGGCTTGTAGTGGTGTGGATAGAGTGAATCCCTGTAGCTTGTGTACAGTGAGCTTTGAAGATGTTTTGTACAGTAAATCAGCCATGCAGTGAATACTCAGAGTTCAGATCACAATTGTTTTATTTCTTTTGTTAGCTTAGTTAGCCAGGGTGAGCAGGCAGCATGTCAGCAGAGAAGTATGGAAAGCTGACAAGGAGCCAGCTGGCGGAGATGTGCCATGCTAGGGGACTGTTGCATGAAAACCTGACTAAGGCAGAACCGATGGCAGCCTTAGTTACAGCTGCATCAGAAAACAGCAACCAGGATGACAATTATACTGCCAGTGGAGATATGATACCCTCAGAGAATGGACAGCTCAACCTTTCTGCAGAGGACTTAAAAATCCATCTGGAGCTAAAGAGACTTGAGTTGGAGGCCAAGCGTTTGGAGATAGAAACTGAGGAAAAGGAGAGGAAGAGGCAGTATGAGAAGGAGATGCTGACTCTTTGCCAGAGTCATGGAGGTAATGGGGAAAGGAGTAACTGGACCCCAGAAGCACAACAGGTCAGTAAATTTCTTTCACAGTTTAAAGAGGTGGATAATTTTGATAGTTTCATTCATATGTTTGAGAGGGTATGCAAACAGTATAGTGTTGACCAAAGGCTCTGGGTAATGTTCCTGACCCCCTTACTCCATGGTAAAGCTGTAACTGTGTTGCCTAAAATGTATGATGTTGACTGTTTTAATTACACTGTTGTTAAGCATTGCTTGTTAGACTTGTTTTAGGTAACACCTGAAATGTATAGGAAAAAGTTGTGTGAGCATAGACGCAAGGCAGATGAAAGTGTGTGTGTGAATATGTTGCTGAACTGAGCAGTTATTTCCATAGGTGAGTGAGTGGATGTCAGGTCATCACTTTTGAAGGGCTGGCAGACCTTTTTGTGAGGGAACAAGTCCTTAGCACTTTGCCAGAGGACATGAGGATCTGGTTAGCTTACAGACAATGTGCTACTTCAGATGAGTTGGGGAAGAATGGAGACCTATACCTGGCAAGCAGGGCAGCCCTGCAGAGGAAAGGGACCCCCAGTACTGCTCATGGGTCTAAAGGAACCCATGGAGGGCAGCACAGACTGCCCTAACAGAATCTGCTAGTAGCAGGGGAAGCCACTAGTCCAGGTACACATCCAGGAGCTAGGGTTAAATGTTTTGAATGCAACCAGTGGGGCCATGTAGCACAGAGGTGTCCACAGAGGCAAGGTGGGGAATCAATGGTGAGGAAGCCAGTAAGTGGGAAAGATGAAATGCCAATAGTATGTTGTCTTGAGACAACAGGGGTACTAAACTACCATCCTGCAGATGTCCTGAGAGAGAAGGATTTGGATGAGGCAGTACCATGTGCTTATGCATTTACCCACAGTCAGGCTTGGAGACAAGCAGGTAAGTCTGGTAGCCTGGCAGAGACCCAGAAAGACTGCATACTTGCAGCCAGGACTGGTGAGGTGGTTACTTCAGGGAGAGAGCTACCCTGTAGCCATGAGACTGAAGGTGGGCCACAACTGCTTGGGGGTACTGATGATCCCTCGGACAGAGTGACTGCAAAGGTAGAGGTGAGTAGTAGTACCCAGACTGACAGTGAGGCACCACTGTCAGAGGATGCCATACTTCCTGTGGAAGGGGAGCTGGGAAGGGTTCCAAGGAGAGAGTTGAGACAGGCTCAGCTCTCAGACCCTACATTGCAAGACCTGAGGCAGGTAGCTAGGGAGGCACCTGATTCACAAGGAAAGGGAGAATCTGTATACTGGGACAAAGGATTACAATACAGAGTGGACACCTGAGGGAGGGCTAGAAGGTGAGAGTACAGCAGTTGGTAGTGCCTAGAGCCTACCATCTGGCGCTTCTAGCCATAGCCCATGATATTTCCTTTGCAGGTCATATGGGCATAAAACATACAAAGAGGCAGATTATGCAGAACTTCTATTGGTCTGGAATTTCCAGAGATGTAACAGGGTACTGCAGGACATGTGAGCAGTGCCAAAAGGTAGGCAAGGCAGGAGAAAATGTGAGAGCTCCTTTGATGCCTTTGCCTGTGATTGAGGAGCCATTTCAGAGGGTAGCTATGGATATTGTGGGTCCTTTGAATACTCCATGTTCCACAGGGAAAAAGTATTTCCTAGTGGTAGTGGATTATGCTACATGATACCCTGAGGCTGTGGCTTTGTCCTCCAGTGAGACAGAGAAGGTGGCAAATGCTTTGTTAGAGATTTTCAGCAAGGTAGTTTTCCCAAAAGAAATACTGACTGACAGAGGTGCCAATTTCATGAAAAACCTGCTGGCTTGTCTGTTGAAGTCTTGTTGGGTGAAGCACATGAAGACCACCCCCTACCATCCCCAGACTAATGGTCTTGTTCAGAGGTTAAACTCTACAATCAAGTCCATGCTACAAGCATTTGCAGATCAGTTTTCATAGGGAGTGGGACAAATATTTGTCCCATCTGTTGTTTTTGTACAGAGAGGTTCCCCAGGAATCCACCAGTTTTTTCACCCTTTGATTTGCTGTATGGGTATAGGGTGAGGGGACCTCTAGATTTAATTTGGGATGAGTGGGAAGGTGAGTGCGAGTCTCACAAGGAGTCTGTTGTGGCATACATCCTAAACCTCAGGACAAGGCTCAGGGAACTCATGGACTTGGCCCAAGAGAACCTGGCAGAAGCCTAACAACAGAAAAAGTGTGGTATGACAGGAATGTTTGATCTAGAGAGTATGCTGTGGAGCAGCAGGTAATGGTTCTCATTTCTGTCAGACACAACAAGCTGCAAGCAGCCTGGGAGGGACCCTACAAGGTGGTAAGAAAGGTAAGTGATGTTAATTACATGGTGGAACTGCTAGGCAGAAGGCAGGGACACAAATTGTACCATGTTAACATGATGAAACCATACCATGATAGGGTGGCCCTTGTGGTGAGCATTTGCAGTGGATTGCAGGAGGAGTCTGTGGGAGATCTGGGGACGGATCTCCTCAGTGAGGCTTGGGCTGACACCTCAGTGGAAGGGGTAGCAATGTCCCAGCAGCTATCTCCTACCCAGGTTCCTGAAATCCGAGCAGTGTTGCAGGAATTTGGGGACATGTTCACTAGGAAACCAGGGTGCAACTACCTGGGGCAGCACCAGGTGGATACAGGACCCCAAAGGCCTATTAGGCAGGCCCCTTATACAGTGCCTGAGAGAGTCAAACAGACTCTGAGGGAGGAGGTACAGGAGATGTTGGAAGTAGGGGAGATTCAAGAGTCTAACAGTCCCTGGACCTCCCCAGTGGTGCTGGTGCCAAAGAAGGATGGCAGTATCAGGTTCTGTGTGGACTACAGGAAATTAAATAGTCACACAGAGTCAGATGCTTACCCCATGCCTAGGACAAATGAGGCCCTAGAGCAGCTGGGTGTGGGTAAGTATCTCACAACCATTGGTCTTACCAAGGATTACTGGCAGGTGCCCTTGACTCCCAGTGCTAGAGGGAAGTAAGCCTTTGTGACTCCTTTTGGCTTATATGAGTTCACAAAGATGCCCTTTGGGATGAAGCATGCCCCAGCAACTTTCCAGAGGCTGGTAGATCATATCCTAGCAGGAGCAGGATAGTTTGTCCTTGCTTACCTAGATGATATTACCATCTACAGCCATTTCTGGCCAGAGCACCTTCAGCATGTCAGGAATGTGCTGGGCCAACTACAGAGGGCAGGGTTGACCATTAAGCTGAGAAAATGTCAGGTGGGTATGGCAGAAATCTCCTACCTAGGTCATAGAGTGGGGAGTGGTAAAATAAGGCCAGAACCTGCCAAAGTGGAAGCTATTCAGGCATGGCCTGCACCTGTTACTAAAAAGCAGGTACGGGCATTTTTAGGGACAGCAGGGTACTACAGAAAGTTCGACCCCAGTTATAGTACCATAGCTGCTCCCCAGATCTGACAAGGAAGAACAGGCCAGATAAGGTTGTGTGGACCCCAGCATGTGAGCAGGCATTCCAGAAGCTTAAAGAAGCTTTTGGAAGACCCCTGTGTTAGCCAGTCCAGATTACAGCAAAAAATTTGTTGTGCAGGTGGATGCTTCAAGACATGGGGTGGGGGCTGTACTTAGCAAGATTTCTTCAGAGGGAGAAGAGCAGCCAGTGGTTTATCTCAGTCATAGGCGTCAACCCAGGGAGGAATGCTATGCTGCTGTAGAAAAGGAATGTCTAGCCATAGTGTGGACACTGCAGAAACGTCAGCCTTATCTGTATGGAAGGAAATTCACTGTTATGACAGATCACATCCCCCTAACATGGTTAAACAGAGCCAGCCAGCAAAATGCCAAGTTGCGAAGATGGAGCCTGGGTTGCAAGCATATGATATGTCAGTGCAGCACCGCAGTTGGATTAGCAAAGCCAATGCAGATGGACTGTCAAGACAGGGAATGGGGTAAGGTATACTCAGATAGATCCAACTCTTTCAAGCAGAGTTTCTCAAGGGTCACTTGAAAGACTAGCTTGAGTTCTCCAGGGTTGGGAGATATGTGAAGATTGGGTGAAGATAGATGAAGGCTGCCAGCCTAGCCAGATAGAATTTGTAGATAATTCTGTCATTTGTAAATATTAATGTAAGCTACAGGCTTGTTGTCTTAACTGCAAAAATGTAACAATAGTGCCCTCTGCTGTAAGGAAGCTAAGTCAAGCATTTTAAGACCCTTTGATCTAAAGTCGGCTCCAGTCTGTCTAGATGAAGACATTCTTTCTATTGTTTTAACCAAGAGTTAAATTGCTAGAGTTAAACATGCAAATGTATTTTTATTGCTCTGCTTCCTGACCAGCTGCAAGACAACAAAAGGAGATGTTAAAATGTAAATGTTGAGTTTCTGTTAGCCTAGGAACCCAGGGAAGTGTGAAGAATGATATAATGGGAACCAGGAATGTGATTTTAAAAACAGAGAGAATCAGAGAGAATTAAGCATTTTTGTCTTGACCATCCAACTCATCAGCACTCTGCCTGTTTCTTTATGTAAGTTATTTTAGAAGTGTGTTTTCTCTTAGAAATAACTAGAAACTAGAAAGATTAGACAGTTTTTCTGTGATGTCAGAACTGTACTACTGAATTATTTTAAGTATTTCTCTGTGATCTCTGAACTCTTGACTAGCACTGTGTAGTAAAAAACATTGTCTTTTTTAGTATTTATTATTAAATATTTTAAAACCTTTCAACTGTGGCTGTTTTGTGTAGAGATAAGTTAAGCCCTAAGAGTACATTGCATGTGTATAGGGATCCTGTACCAAGTCACTCTAATAAGCCTTGACTGTTTAGTTATACTACCAATTGGATAATAATATTGCACATTAATAATTTGACACCCTTTTAAGGGTCTTTGTGTAGCTTATAAATATTAGCGGGTGGTGGCAAGTGGTACTACCATATAGTCTGGGTGAAAAGGGCACAGCTGGAGAACATGTGCCAGCCTTCCCCAGGAGTGTCTGTGTGCCTGTATAAACTCTTCTCAAAGTGTGTGTGTGCGTGTGCGTGCATGTGTGTGTTTGTGTGTGTGGGTGTATGTGTGTGTATTTGTGTGTGTGCGCGTGTGTGTGTGTGTGTGTGTGTGTGTGTGTGTGTGTGTGTGTGTGTGTGTGTGTGTGTGTGTGTGTCAGCTACTTTCTGCAGGAACACAAAGCACTGGTTGGACAGAGATGGTGCTAGAGGTTTTAGGTTGCGCACTAAGCTGAGATCTGGACCCTATAGCTGTGCCAGTGGGGAGCCTTATTGGGGACGTGGAGAGCAAGGGAGTGACCAGCCCTGGACTGATTTTGATGTCTGTGTGCTCTTAAGGGAAATTGCACTTTACTGTGTGTATTTTTTATCCTTTCCTTCTATATGAGACGCCCCTCTCTGGTGTTAGTGGTGAGGATTGAGGCTCCTTGATTGCTGGGCCAGGGCATGGGCATCACACACGTTACCAAGGCAGGCCCCATCATCTGCCATTTTGAGAGAAACACATTAAAATTGTAAAAGAAGCACTTGGAGTGATTTTGAGGCATTAAAATAGCTCAAAAACAAAGATACAATGAAAAAAATGTTTTTTAAGTTCTAAGGTGGAGTTTTCCTTTAAGCCCATTTGGCGAGAATCCATCAGAGTCTTTTGGAGTTCTGTCACTGATGATATACTATGGTTGGTGGTGTTGGTGACAGTGTGTGCTTTTGAGTGCATCGTTGGGGCATTCTGGACTCCAGGGTCATGGTTGGGCTCCTTATTAAAAACCATAAAAACAAGGTGCTGCAGGGCAGTTCCTAGGGCTCGGAGTATAAGGTGGAGGTCTGGGACTGGCTGGCCAGAGAACTCACCAGTGTTACTGGTATCCCCCGCACAGGTAAGCAGTATCTTCACCACCATGACGACCTAAAAAGATGAAAGAAGGGACTCTTTTACACCTGGATCCAAGAAGAGAGGGCAAGGAATGCCCCACAAGTATATAAGTACCTTTTCCTCTATTTTACCAATATCTAATTTGAATATCTGCAAAACTGGTATGCATAATGGTGTGCTTCTCTCCCAACAGCTGCAGCTGAGAGGGCTCACAATGTCAAGTCACATGCCAGGCACTTGGTCAGGTTCCACCGTGTGTTTGGTGTGTACGTATGTATTATGCTAACTTTAGTGAAATAAGCAAGAAAGAGTAAAGCATTAACTGCAATAAAGTATATACAGTAAAGTTTGTAGTGCATTCAATGTGGAATTATAGCTGTAGTACAATAAATTAATAATCCCAAGTGTAGTGCAATAAAAAACATGAAACAATACCAATACCTGCATTAAAGTATATACAATAACATTTGTAGTGCCATAAATAAGGAATAAGAGCTGTATTGCAATAGGTTCACAGGTTAGTTCTAGGCTAACTGCTCTTGTGGAGCATTTTAAGCTTAAGCTAGTTACTCCATGTGGGAATCAAACCCTGCACCTTGTGTCTGCAAGGTAAACACCTTAACCGTTATGCCAGCCTCCCATAAATGAATAATGCCAACTGTAGTGCAATAAAAACATAATGCAATACCAATAACTGCATTAAAGTATATATAGTTTAGTGCCATAAATGTGGAATAAGAGCTGTATTGCAATAAATGAATAATACCAACTGTAGTGCAATAAAAACATGACACAATGCCAATAACTGCATTACAGTATATACAATAAAGTTTGTAGTGCAATAAATGTGGAATTAGTATTGCAATAAATGAATAATGCCAACTGTAGTGCAATAAAAACATGAAACAATACCAGTAACACCAAGGAAAATGGTGTACATCAGGATTGTGTTGTCATAACCATTGCAGTAGAGCTGTATTCATTGCGTCTGTAAGGTAAGGAGCAACAGTCAAGTATAACACTGTAATAGCTATAGAATGAAAATTTAATGACTGCAAACTGCATTGGTTAACTCATATGGTACCGTTCAAGGCAGTCTCTAAGCCAATATTGGTTACATAATGCTCTGTCATCCACAAGCATCAGGTCAGGTAATAAAGGTATATGGGTGTGGTAGCCTACTCAATGAGCTGATATTATGCATTGACTTCACAGAGATTACACTGAACTATAGCTTACCTACTATCTCTGTTATTCTTGTATTTCATGCATGTGCGTTCTACTGTTACTACAGTCTAGTGTAACACTATGGCAGTACTACCAGGTTATATTTTGGTTCCAGGTGAGCTCTAGGCAAATATCAGTCAGTTAGTAATCAGCAGTGACTCAGTAGCTTAGTTTGTTAAATGCTCTGTATATAGTACATTTTGCCACACACAGTCCAGGATTCGAATCCATTGGTATGTACCAGTAAATATTATAGTAGCAGTCATGCAATGCTCACAATTTCTTTCTCCACAGGAATTACAGGTACATGGGTGAGGTGGCCCATATTATGTGTATATAATTGTGTGTTTAGATGTCACAAACTTTTAAAATCATTAGCAAGAATGTGTTCATCAGCGGTGTTCAGTCAGAAATAAAATGTGTAGTCCCAGTATGACTATATGTCTGGAGTGTCTGTTAAAAGTTGTTGCAGTCAAATAATATATTCTATGCAGATGTCACCTGCCATCACTGCTATTGGGTTCTATTCCCATGCCTGCCAACCAAGGCATGACAGCTGTTTAGTGTCTGTACTGTACACATACATGTATCTCAAGTGTCATGATTTTATGTTGTGTAATTAATAGTGTGTAATCCGTCTTTCACAGGATTACCATGGAAATGATTACCTAGATTGTAAAGTATCACCAAATCAGCCCACAGAACACCTTGGTAGTTATTTAGGTCCACCAGATGTGCAAGTGTTCTGTGTAGTTGTGTACCCACAGTTGTTACTGATTGGCCCATAGTGTACTATTCAAATAGCTTGAGAGGTATGTACATGCTACAGCAGCTATAGGAGACTTGTAGTCACTGTGCACATAAAGAAAATACAGATCTGTAGAGTAGATAGTAGTACTGTTCTCAAGGAAATAACCTGCAATCTTACTAATGGACTTTTTTTCTTTCTCACCCCACCGCTTATCTTCATTTATTTCGTATTGTTATTCATTGGTTATGGTTTACTATTAACATATGTTGTTACATTAGCTGTATTCTGGGACATGTGTTTTATTATTCTTATGTATTATAATGGTTGCATATTAACATATCTTGTTAAATTACCTGTTTTGTTTGCATTATGTTGTAACTGTTACTGGCATGCTGTTAATATACTGCCTGTTCTGTTATTTATTGTTGTGTTTCACATAATATGCATTGATATGTAATTGGGTTATTTCCAATGTTCTGCCATGCTTTTTTTACTACCAGTGATTTGCTCACAACTAACTTATACTTATTGCTATATCTCCATTACCACAGCACATCAGGGTAGGGTGGCTCTGGTTGATCAACCTACCTTGCCTCAAATGGCTCTGGCACTGGTTCCTGGCAAGTCTGGGACCCAGACCAATGGTGCCTCCTCTGCTGCCCCTGAGCCACCTGTGGCATCGGGTGGGACCACCTCAGGGGACGGGGACTGGCCTCCCCTTGGTAGTGGTGGTGGAGGGGCCATTGTTATCCAGGATCAACTGCCGGTCATGGTGCACAGGATTGTTCATTAGAGCTAGGAGCACCACCTGCGCCAGATTGAGAGGATGCTGGCTGACTTTGTGGGGCACCCTTGCCCTTGTGCCCAGCCTCCAGCTCAGCCACTATCGGGTCAGTGAAGGTGCAGTGTTGGCAGTCCCATCGCTGGGGTCGTGAGTTATGCTGCTCCCATCTGGAGGCACATGTGACTTGGATTCCACAACACCCTCCCCATCCAAGGTGTTCACCCCTCTCATGTGTCACACACTGCCCCATCTGCTGTATTGCCTGTCTTTTCTGTCTGTGAAAATCTCTTCTCCTACCCAACTTACCTCTTCACATGTACCTATGTCCCTTTCCCAACATTCCACTCTCACCTTAATAAAAAAAAATGGACACCTCTCCCAAAAAAAAATATCGTGCCATACATAGCTTTCCATTTCACACCCATCTCCACTAGACACAAGTAATTTGGTCCAATTGGTTTGACAATGCAGTTATGTTGTCCTCATCCCTTTCTCTGGGGTTTGAGAGTTCAAATTCACCTACAAAATCTGTCAAAGTGCACAGCTGCTGCTGTACAAAAAAAAATGGATAGCTATGGTTCTTTCCTACACCCTTCCTGCACATCCCTACCTGCCTTTCACTATGTTGTTCGCCTGCTTGCCCGCATTTCACCACTTTCCTATCACTCCCTTTTTTCTTTTCTTGATATGTTTTTAGTTTGCGCTTGCATGGAGCTGTGCAGTGCTTCACTTAGCTGAGCTTAAATGGACCTTTAATGATTAAATGTGTTTATTACATTGTCAGACACATGTACAAAATATATACCACTACCATGTTTCAAACCTGAGCCGCTCACACCTACAGCACACTGCATTAACCCGCTATGCCATGCAGCTCTTAGTTAAAACAGGTGTTTTCAGCAAAACATAGTGATTGCCACTTACAGTCGTTGGGCATGTCTCAGCGGAGGTGCACACCGCGCCTCACCGCGCAAACTGGAATAAGATTTAATGGGAAAAGTGGGAGTTTATCTTGGACTCTGGTGCAATAATACACCACTAGAAAGCCACAGACATAATAATGGATATAAGTGAGGTCTGTGATAGCAGATAAATGTGCCCTTTTATCAGCAGCATGTTGAAACACGACTGCTAAGGCATCAATGGCAAAATAGATGTTCAACTGGGACTCTAATGCAGAAATACTGCCATAGAAAGCCATGCACATACTGATGGATGCAAACAATGTGTGTCACAGCCTGTATGTCTGCACATATACCTTATAAATACACCTGCTGCAACAGTGACTCAGTAGCTCAGTCTGTTAAATGACTTGCATGCATTACATTTTGCCACACACAGTCCTGGGTTCAAATCCAGTTTTGTGTTGCAGTTCAAGTATACTATTGTGAAGACAGCAAGTAATGACTGAGTTATGTAATCTTTATCCACACAGCGTACTGCTAATAACTGAACTGCTATCCAGTTTTGCAAGTCAAAGACCTGCAGGTAGGGACACACTGCACATATCTGTATGGCCTAACTATATGTCTCCTACTACTCTGTTATTGGCACTGTTGCAAAACAGACATAGCTTAATCACATACCTTGACAGGACTGTAAAGGGTACCCTTACCCTAGTTCTGCCTTAACAACAGGGCTGACATGTTACATGTACAGGTTGTTGTCCTCCAAAAGTGTTCACACTCCCTCCTATGTGTTCTAGGCTGCAGCAGCAGCTGTAGCCTGTAGCACATATAGTTGTATGTAGAGGTAGCTGCTACAGACCTACCATACCTCCTAACCCCCTAGAACAAGGAATCCAGACATAGCCATATGTAGTGGGGGGACAAAAGCCCAGAGATAGGTTTAACAGTTTGCTCCTGCAAAGATATTAAGCTGATAGCATAACAGCTGTTGCATTAGTAGGCATATTCTGATGGGGATTAAGTTGAACACATAGATGTCTGTCTTTCATTACTGACCTCAGCCCACAATGTGTGCCAGTGAACTTCCAGATGACCACAATGTCATGGGATCCTGACCACACATACTAGGCAAAACTGTGGACATACTGCATAAATCTCTACAGTTTACAGTTATGATACCTACCCTCTGCAATGCTGTAGTCACTGCACCTTAGTAATGTCCATCTTAACAACTAAGAAAGGGGCCTAGGTCTACATGAAGGCCTTATATATTGCACTGTGGTGGCATGTCTTAAAAAGGCAGCCAGCTAGTTATGGGGAACAGGTCTGTATGAGACTTTACTCACACAGAAAGCATATTTTCAAAAGATTACCGGTAGCAAAATTCAACAAAGAAGTACTACATTCCACCAGGTATGTAATAGATTTTTCCATATAACAGGATGCAGATGGGAGGATGGAGGTATGGGGAATAGGGATTATAGCAGTAAGCCTGTCTTAGCTCTGTGGTGATGACATTACATTGATACTCTGCTGTCCTACACCAACAGGCATGCTTCTCATCTGTCCCTGATTTTCACTTACATCTTAGCTCTGTCCCTATTAATCTCCCCTACAATGTTGGCTGTTGTAGGAAAGCTAGTGGATTACATGTAATACATAGTGACAATACATAAGATGTACACTGCTGTAACATCAAACAATGTACTGTAAAACACCTCCTCTCATTCTGTCAATGTCCCACATAAATAGTTCTAACATTTTAACAGTGTCACTGAATGTCCCTGATGTACTCTGGCTAAGTCCCTGATTCTGTTGATATTTGTCCCTGTTTGGTTGAGAGCTATGCCTAACATACCTGTCAACCTCTTACAGCAAGAAACCAGGACAGAGCCATACTTAATAGGGGGACAAAGGCCCAAAGTTAGCAACACTGTTTAAATATTACCCTTACAAAGTAAGTAAGGGAACAGAATAACAGATATTACAGTAGCATAACTGTGTTCTGAAGGATATGATGTCTGAAACTCAGATGTCTGTCTTTATTCTCTAACAGCAACCATCAATAATTGTGTGAAAATGACCAAAACTATGTGGAAAACATCTTCATATTCTGCAAACTTCTGTATAAGTGAAAGGTATGATGCCTACAGGGAATGTATACTACAGCAGGTTTGCATTGTTTTCTGTCATTGTGCCACACCGGTGTTGCTGGACTTTCCCCATATAGTGGTTGTAATAGCACACTGCTATTTGTCAGGCAGTGGCCATATGACATATTAGTGAGAGTTTGCCCATACAGGACATACCACAGTAGACTGCAGTGCTGGGTGTAGAACCTACAGCAGAATCTGTCATGGCACAGAGGGACATACCCCAGTAGTGCTACTATCTTGGTTGTATCCATACATGTAGAGAGTTGCCAGACAGAGGGGTATGATGTGTGAGGGAGCAGTGGATAGTATAGGCCATTATAAGTGTGCTGAATCTGTACATATTGGACATCCATGTATCTGGTCCTGTAATTGTATTTATTTATTTATTTATTTATTTATTTATTTATTTATTTATTTGAAGTTTGTTTGCCAGGATAATCCATTGGACCGAATGAGCCCATTTTCAATGGAGTCCTGGGGAGAAAAGCTCCAAAGATACAATATCAAAAATATCAAAAATACAAATAAGAATAAAGTAAATTATAATAGGTAGAACATAACATCTACTGTTTGATAAGTATCACAGTAGTACATATAAGCACAGGATAGTATTAAGAAAAACAGGAAAAGCAACAGAACCGCAATACAAGAATAACAAATAAGTTTACAATTTTTAATTTCTATATTCACTAATAAATGTAAGGAGAGAAAGTATTAGTTAAGAATTCTAGTTAGTAGGTGTGCACAGATAGTATTTACATAAGTGGTTAACTATAGTAAGAGTGTTCCTATGGAAGGGAAGGGATTATAGATTAAGGAGTGTGTAGTAGCTGGAGGAATTTATGCAGGGTGGGTACAGGAGCATTCCCAGAGAGAAGATAGGTGTGAACGGAGGAGAGATTTAAAGATAGGAAGGCTGCCGGTAGTACGGATATGTGTTGGGAGGGAGTTCCAGAGGCGGGCCAGGGCAAAGGAAAGTAAGAGTTTACCTGCTGGATGGGTAGGTTTATGGAGTTCAAGTAGGTTCTGAGTGTTGGTTCTAAGGGGTCTATTAGGATGGTGCATGGTGAAGGCTGAGGAGAGAGAGGGGCAGAGTGAGGGCTTAAAGATGAGCTTATGAGCTTGAGTTAGTTGAGTGTAGGAAAGATAGTTTGGGAGCTCTAGCCAATTCAGTTTGTGGAGGGCAGTACAGTGGTGGGAGGAGGATCTATGGCCAGAGGCGAATTTAGCGATTTTGTTGTAGCAGGAAGAAAGTTTTGTTTTGGTAGAGGATTTAAGGTTGGTTAGTAGTGGGGCACCATATAGTAGAGAGGGGATGAGGTATGTGGTAGATAGAAGGAATCTGGTAGAAGGGGAGAGGAAGCATATGTGCCGGTAGAACATACCAAGTTTCTGATGTGTTTTTTTAATGTTTGTTTGTATGTGGGAATCAAATGTGAGCTGATTATCAATGAGAGCTCCTAGCAGTTTGACATTGGAGACAATTTCTAGGGATGTATTATTTTGACTGGTTATGAGGAAAGAGTTTTTGTCAATAGTCATGCTTTTTGATGGGGTGAATAGTATCAGTTTGGTTTTAGATGGATTGAGAGCAAGATGATTATCATGCATCCATTTTTCAGTGGTTGTGAAGGCATCCTGAGTTATTTTTTTGAGGGAGGGAATGGAGTTTGCAGCGCAGATAATGGTAGCGTCATCAGCGTATTGGACTATTTTAGCATTTGGGATATTGTGGTGGAAGTCATTAATGAAGATATTGAATAATAATGGACCTAATATGGAGCCTTGAGGTACGCCAGTGAGAGTGTTGAGGTAAGAGGAGGTGGATTTCTTCCATTTAACAGATTGCTGCCGATTGGAGAGGTAACTAGAAAACCAACTGATGCAAGAGGGGGAAAGATGTAGGTTAGAGAGTTTGTTGAGTAACAGGCAGTGGGAGATGGTGTCAAAGGCCTTAGAAAGGTCTAGGAGCAGAGTAGAGACAATATAGTTGGAGTCTCTAGCTTTATTTACAGTTTCAAGGAAGGAGAGAAGAGCAGTAGTAGTGCTATGACCGGGTCGAAATCCATGTTGTGTTGGAGTTAATAGGTGATTATTGGTGAGGTAAGGTAGCATGTATGTGTATGCATTTTTCTAGTAGTTTAGAGATGGGGGATAAGATGGCAATTGGTCTGAAGTTGGAAACGGCATTGCTGTTGCCTCCTTTGTGGAGGGGAATGATGTAAGCTTTTTTCCAGATTTGGGGTACATAACTTTCTTGGATGGACCGATTTAAAAGTATGCAAATTGGGTAGGCAATGGCTTCAGTAACTATCTTTAGGAAGAAGAAAGAGATGTTGTCGGGAGCGTTAGAGCAAGGTTTTAATTTAAGAAGCAATTTTTTTATAGTACATATGGGTATGGGTTTGGGGGAGAAGAGAGGGTGGTCAGAGGACGAGCAGTCAAGATTGGAAGTGGAAGTAGGAGTTGTAGCTGGAGGAGTCGAGCTATTGGAAAATGAAGATGTTAATTTAGATATGGAATCAATAAAGAAGCTGTTAAATTGGAAGGCGAGATTGGTATCACTAATATTTTCATCTGGTTGTGGGTTTTCCTTTTTGCCAGGGTTGAAGAGGGAGGAGATACTATTCCAGAACTTTTTTGGGTTAGTCTTATGATTATTTTGAAGGGTAATATAGTAGGATCTGCGGTCAGAATTGATAAGTTTTTTGACTCTGCTGCAGAGTGTTTTGTATTCATTTAGGGAGGCTGGGTTTTTGTCTTTATAGTAGCTTTTCAAGGCTTTATTGCAAAGGCGCATGGTAGCTAAGGTATCTTTTTTTAACCATGGGAGAGTTTTGCTCTTAATTCTTTTTATTCTAAGTGGAGCTAAGGAGTCGAGGAGGTTTAGAAATTATATATTAAAATAGGTGACAGCTTTATCTAGGGGTAGTGTATGTAGGGGACTCCAATTGAATTGTTTCAATAATTCAGAGAAGGTGTTTTGGTTGAAGTTCTTTAAGGAGCGCACAGAGATGGTGGTATGAGAAAGCTGTAGAGAGGTAGAGTGATGGTGAGCAAAGGTAGGAAAGTGGTCACTGAGAGGGTCAGGGAGTGTACCGCTACTTGAGAATAGGTGAGGGTGTGATACCAGAATCCAGTCTATGGTGCTTCCACAGGAATGGTCTTTGGAAGGTCTGGTTATTGACTCAATTAACTGGTGAAAGTTGTAAAGGTTTATATTTTGAGGATTTGTTGGGCATTGGATAGAGGACCAGTTAATGTTAACGTTGCCTAGAATGATAATTTCATTAGTAATGTTGGTGGAGAGCCAAGAGAGGATGTCCTCAAGAATAGCTATGTTATCACCAGGAGGGATGTAGAGGGAGGCTAAGCATATTGTTTTATGCTTGTTAAGAAGGAGTAGTGTTAGAAGTAGTTTGGCATTGGCAAATTGGGGAACTGGTTTAGTATAAGAAGTAACTGAGAAGGAAGAGCCATAGAGAAGGGCTACACCTCCTCCTTTTTTGTGGGTTCTATCTTTCCTGATGATATTATAGTTAGGGGGGGGTTATTTCTGAGTCTTTTATAGAGGGTCGTAGCCATGTTTTGAATATTGATAGTATGTCTGGGTTATTGTGGAGAAGCCAGGCATGGAGGTTTGGGATTTTGTTACATATACTTTGGGCATTTAATGCTGAGAAGGTAATGTTTTTTGTAGATGAAGGTGTGTAAGTTGAGGAATTTGGGGGCGTGTTTGTTGAGGAATTTGAGGGAGATGGACCTGGGTTAGGGTGTATGTCACCTGACAATAGGGTGGTTATGACCTGGTGAATACAAAGATAAAGGTAGTTGGAGTGTTTGGTATACAGTTTTAGGGTTGTGTATTTATCTAGAGTAGTGCAGGAAGCACAAGGGTTAATATTTTTGTAGGTGGATATAAGTTTGAAGTGGAAGAGTAGGGAGGGGTTGCAGGGGTATAGGTGAGGGTTTATGAGGGTGGAAGAGTGTATGAATTGTTTTGGGAATGGGCTAGTTATGTGATAGTGAGGGGAGTGAGTGTAATGGAAGGGTTTGGTGATGTAGGAAAGATAGGATAGGCTTAGTAGTAGTAGATGGATAATAGGTGAGGAATGTTTGGTTAACATAGTTGTTGGTTTTATGTTGGTGTGGAGGGGAGTTATTAGTATGAATGGAGTATAGTTTGTGTGGGAGTGGTTTGGTTAGGTAATTGATGGGTGGGTTAGAGGTGGAGACAGGAAGTGAGGGGTGTGCGGGGAAGGGTGTAATTGGAGTGGGAGGGGTTTGTGGAGGTATAAATGTAGAGATAGTGGGGGCGGGTGGGAAATGGGGGCAGGGTAGGGGAATGTGTGATGTATAATGTGTTCCACTTTTGCTGTCTTTCAGGAACCATGTACAGTAGAAGACATTCCCTCTTCGCAGATGCAGAGAATGACATAATAGTGGATGAACTGAGACAGCACCATCAGATCTTGTTGTCCAGGGGGAGGCATAATCGGGAATAGCGGGCAGCATTGTGGGTAGACCTTGTGTGGGATGTCAATTAGATTGGCCAAAAGGACAGGACCTATGAGCAGGTCCAACACCAAGCCACAGACATGCTGAATGCTGCATGATAAAGGGCAGCTGATGTTGCCAGGAACCATGCAATCACTGGTGGACAGCCTGCGACAGAACAACCACTCTCAGCCTCAGAGGAATTCCTGGTGAACCTAGGAACACATAACAACTCCCAGACATCCATCACACCATACATCATGGAGGTGGGTGCCACAGTGTCCACAGCAGAGGACTGTCCAGGTAAGCGTACTGTGTTCACCAGTATAATACTATATCAGTCATTGTGGCAGGCTGTACATACCTGTACATGAGTGTCAGGTCTATCTGCATTGGGGGAGATGAGGTTTATGCTCAGTTGTGCACACATACTCAGAATGTCAGCAATACTGCAAGTATCACACTAGTTACTGTACATGTGGATATATGCACATATTACCTTGTAGTGCTGCAACATTTGGTGGTGCGGACAATACCTTTCCCTCATATTTTTAAAGGTCCGTCAGGTGTGGCTCAAGTCTGTGGTGTGGTTCTGTACCTGGTAAGTGTGATACTGTTTTTTACAGCTCATATATACCCTTTAAAAGTTAAGGGCTGCCATGTGAAAATGTTGTGTTTAGCCAGAGTAGAATATTTGTATGTTCCATTCTGGAATAGTTAACTATGGTTCATAGACTGGGTAATCACAGGTGTGTATTTGAACAACCATCAATACACTTGCACTTGCACTTATAGTTATGAGTAGCTACACAGCCTAGTATAAATGAGGCAATTACTCCAAGATGCCTGTTCAAACACAAAAGGGAAATGGTACATACCAGAGGAAGTGATACTAGTACTGGCATATCATTCTCAAGATAGGTGTACTGGGTTTTATGTGTGGTTCTATTATGTATAGTGTCATATTGCATACCTTACAGGCTAACTGGATGTGGCTGAAGTGCATGTTATAAAGGGCTTGACTTGTCTGTGTACATTGGTGTGAAGTTGTCTGTTGTGCATGGGAGTGGAGATGAGAAGATGTGAGACTAGTAATTCAGTTGTGGATCTTCATTTGTATGAGTCTGTGTAGATTGGATACATAAAAGTGCATGTAGTAATGTACTGCTTTTGTTTTGGTTTTCACAGGTGACCAGTGGAGTTGGAGTCTGTCCCCTTCACAACTTAATATCAGTGTCTCATCGGACTCTGACAATGAGGGTCACTATAGTTTGGCACAGGTGGGGTTGTCAGGGGCTGAATCTGTCCCAGAGGTTGATATCCCTCTTCTGTCCCCATTGTCACTGCACACAGTCAGTATGCCCAGACATACCCGGTCCCCAGAGGCCACAGATATTGGACAGTCAGAGGGTGGCGACATTGATCAGGACAGTGTGGTAACTATGGTGTCAGTGAGTGTAGACAATGGCCATAGCCAGAGAGCTGGTGAGGTCCCACAAAGGCAGATTGATAGGGTGCTTGAAGGAGGACTGTTGTCTATCCACCACCCGTTGCAGGTGTCACATCATGGGTCATGGGGCACATGTTTCAGGCCATCATGGAGGCACATTCTGAATGCAACATCAGATGAATGCTTAGGGTTATGGATGCAGCACAGTCTGACTTCCGTGACTGCCTCCACTGCATTGGGGGACACCCTGGATCAGTTCACTGATGCAGTAGACAGACAGTGGGCTGAGACAGTGTCTGTCTTGGACCGCACATTGCCTGTGCTTTAACATCTGGTTGGAGTTGGGTGTCAGACACATGGATGTAGGTCAGCAACACCGTCTGCTGAGTGTTCACATGGCTGTGCACAGTCACGTTCCCATAGTGGCAGTACCTCTTAAGTCTACAGAGGGAAGTGTTCTGTCCACACCACAATGTGGCAGGCCATGGGCATTTCGTCCTGGGCAGTCCCATGGGGGACACAACCCCAGCATATGGCAGTCACCTTCAGGTACTAGCACCATGTCTAAACTTGGGCATGGTGGTGCCAGTTCTGCTCCTGGCAGAGCCAGTTCCCATGTTCATGGCTGGAAACAGTGAACTCTCCACTCTACCATGTACGGTTCACAGCTGTCCAGCATACACATGTGTAGGGCTAGCACTGGGCTTGACTGTGTACATGCACACACTCAAACACGACTGTCATATGCAGGTCACCAACAGACACACATGGCACCTCTCCATGTACCATCTAACCCACACCCCTTCCTGACTCACACACATGCTATCAACTGTTTGGCAGAGCCTAGGTCTCTGGCACCCCCACACCACACCCTGTGCATGTGATGATACCTGTACCACATCCCTGCCATCCATGCCATTGATGTAAGGAAATGCTACTATGTGTCTGATGCACAGGGTGTCTATATTTACTGACATGTACTTGTGTAGTGCAGTATTGTTTTGTCATGCCACTTGTTGTGGGCCACAACAGGTACTGTATGCTGGCATGTGTCATGACTATGCATCACACTTTGTATATATTTGTTGCATGATGTTGGACTGGCAGTAGTGTTACAGAATTACAGCTGTTTCATGGATGTGTATGTTTCTGTTCCAGGAGTCTGAGGGGATAAACTATGGACACATGGTGGCAATACAGTGGCACAGGATGGCATGGCAGTACAGCAGAAATATGACATCAGCAAGCTACGGCAGTATACGTTCATGGCTCCCTAGGTGCATATGTGTAGAACAGTCTATCAGGGATAATGGGGGCAGTCAGCATAATCATGCATTCATACTTTGTGGTAAGGTCTGCTACCCTTGCTATTTGTCATCTGGGTTTTCTGAACTTACAAATCTAGAAGGTGTGGTGATGGAGTTGACACGTCTACAAATATCCTGTGTCTGGGTCAGACAGGTGGAGGACATCAGTTATGATTATGTAGACGAGGGCAATTTAGGGCTAGCAGCTAGTCACAGGGCCATATAATGTATAACCATTGCATGGAGATAACCCATATGGGGATGTCTATATTGCTGAAAGGGGATATATTTACACAAACACATAGTTGGCTGATGTGAGATTAGAATCCCTATCTATATACTGTTACATATTGTAGCTTGCAGTACTTATTGCATGCACCAAAATGTTTACCTGATATTTGACTCTCTGCCAGCATTCTTAATGTGGATGACATCAGCAGGCCTTGTAGAGGAGGGCAATGTAGAGGCCAGCAGCTAGTCACAGGGCCATAAAATGCATAACCATTGAACAGAGATAGCCCATATGGGCATTTCTGTAGTCCTACAAGGGGATATATTTGCGCGCATGCACACACACACACACACACACACACACACACACACACACACACACGCACGCACGCGCACACACACACACACACACACACACACACACACACACACACACTTGATTGACATAAGATTAGAACGCCTACCTATCTACTATTACACAGTATAGCTCACGTGCACCACAGAGTTTATCTGATATTAGACTGTTTGCCAGTGCTCTTAAAGGAGAACCGCACCCACAGACTCAAAAACATGTTGATTTCATCATGGTTTGGTGTTTCCTACATTTTAACACCACTCTGGGACTATTTGGAGCTTTTTAGATATTTTTACACTGAATTTCTGAGTCTGACCACATGGCGTCTGGCATCTTGAAATAATTCTGATTGTTTAGTCTGCCTCTAAGTATCCCAGGATGCATTGTTTGTCTCCAAAAAAACTGCATCATGTCTGTCACTTTTTCCCTAAAGCTTCTGGCAGTGCACTGATTTTACAGGCATTCACTGCTGTATTATAGTCACCTATGTTTGGTTAAAACTTTACCCTTTTTCAATGACTACTTCAAACACAAGCAATGCAAATGCTACAGAACAGAATTGAAAAGTGCATTTTATTGCTCTTTCTTCTTAGAAATGCTAACTTGATTTCTTTTATGAAGGCTGAAATCTAGTTCTTCAACTTATCTCCCCTTCACACCCACCTTCCCTAGCTGTCAAAGAGCTAAGGGTAATTTGACCCATTATCTACATGTGATTGACAGATCACAGCAGGTGACCAGACTAATGTACTGTTTTCTTGTCAGCCTTTCCTTCCTTACAATGAGAGACTTTATTGTTGCACTCCTCCTGTCAAATTTAGAACCGAGCTCCATAGCACTGAGAATAATCATTGCTTTGCAAAGCATCAAACTCCCACTTATTTTTCTTTCCTGTTTGGTTAAATAGCTAACAAATGATACACTATAAACACACACACACACACACACACACACACACACACACACACACACACACTTGCCCCTTGCTTGCATACACACACACACACACACACACACACACACACACACACACACACACACACACACACCTGCCCCTTGCTTGCATTCACACACACACACACACACACACACACACACACACACACACACACACACACACTTGTCCCTTGCTTGCATTCACACACACACACACACACACACACACACACACACACACACACACACACACACACAAACACACACACACACTTGCCCCTTGCTTGCATTCACATCACACACACACACACACACACACACACACACACACACACACACACACACACACACACACACACACACTTACCCCTTGCTTGCATTCACACACACACACACACACACACACACACACACTTGTCCCTTGCTTGCATTCACACACACACACACACACACACACACACACACACACACACACACACACACACACACTTGCTTGCATTCACACACACACACACTTACCCTTTGCTTGCATTTACATACACACACACACACACACACACACACAAACACACACACACACTTGTCCCTTGCTTGCATTCACACACACACACACACACACACACACACACACACACACACTTGCCCCTTGCCTGCATACACACACACACACACACACACACACACACACACACACACACACACACACACACACACACACACACACTCACACACACACACACCTTGCTTGAATGGGACATGGGAAACCAGAAGTCAGCATTCACACACACAAACATGCATCAATTTGAGAATGAAGAAACCAGCATTAGATACAAAACAGAACTGAGCAGCAGCAGTAACAAATAATCATCATTATAACCCAGCAGCAGCAAACAAACACAAAAGAACTAGGCTAAGCTATAAAAAGTTGGTAGCAGCATATAATATTGAAGTACGTGGTAGGTACCCTCACAAACAGAAAGCATAAACTATATCACTATGCACTGAGAAACTCGGGATCCCTAAATTTCATGGCTAGGAATGCATACAGACAGGGGCTCTTAAGACTTACCTTACCAATGAAGTACAAAAATGCAGAAGAAGATGCAGGCAATCCAAACTTTCCAGAAGTTCCCCCAATTAAGTCACTCGACAGGATACACTTACAATAAAAAGTAGTTCCACATAGCACCAGCTAGTTTTTATTAGGTTAAGAGTGGGCTGGGCAAGGTAGCTCTGACATCACAATGTGGGGGGTCCACTGGCTCTTCTGCAGAGAATGCCAATCAGGCAGTGCTTATGTCACTTTGGGGAGGAAATGTCCCTGTAACTACAGCTAGAGCTCTGGCAGATGTGACATCATCATTTAAGAGCCAGCTAGAGGATTTTCAACTTGGTTTTCAAAGTGAAAGTAAAACAGTATGGAAAGGTAGCAAGCCTAAGAGGTAAAACAGATGAGTGGCTTACTTTTTAAAGCTACAGTTCTGATTTTTTGAGGCTGTATAAACAGGGACTAAGAGAGACAGCATATATATGGGTTCGCTTTAAAATTTCGAAATATTGAAATACCGAATTTCAGTATTTCGAAACTGAAATCCTGAATGCTGACAAACCCAAACTGTTACAATTGTGAATAGCAATATGCTGAGCATTTCAAATACTGAAAATAATAGTCTGGCATCCATATTTTTAGTTTTCTACCCTCCACCTTTGCAGAACACCTCAAAACACACAAGTGCGCTATACTCGTGGAAATGACAGCATGACTAGACAGTTAGCTGCACCGCATGTTATATTCGCAGTAGATTTGCTATTGTTGTTAAAAACTCTGCAGTAGTATAAGACTCCTGATTAGCTAGAACGGTTTCAAACTGGTGGTGATGTAGCATTAGTCTGCGTCTCTTCGGAGTGGGTGTACTGCCACTGGTTTGGTGGCTTCTTAATTCATCAACCATATCTTGCTTTCTTGCCAAAGTATGCATCAAAGCACCCTAATCTGTCACCTTGGCCCCCAATAAACACTTTAGCCTGCGATGCCAGGCCTCAACAGAGTTTTGTGTCCGAGGTAGACATAACGTATTTAATCCACACACATTCCAGAAACTGATAGGGACAGAGGTGGAAACCATGCAATACAGGCAGACCTAGTTCTGAAACACCTCTTCCTCCCAAGCACATACCAGTCTCCAAAGTACCTGACAAGCTCCTGCCCTTCCACTGGAAATGTAATCTTTAAATGGGTATATGCTTGCAACACTTCGTCCTCTGGTAAAAATGCCAGAGCTATCAGAGACTTTACCGACAACTGAAAACATATGCTGCTATTGTACAAGTATGCTAAACCCAGCTGTTGCACCTTTCTTCACATGTTCTGACTGAAATGAAGTAGGCAGCCTTTAGCTCTCTTGATGGCAGTACTTTTTATTGTGGCAATCTCAAAGTCGCACAATACAAACAGGAGATGCAGCTCAAACCCTTGTCCGTCCAATAATTGAAAGACAGTTTCCCACATAGCATTGTATGCCCTCAGGGACTTTTTTCTCATTAGACAATATAACAAAGACACAGACTTACTATACCTACCACACCATAATAGCCCGTGAATGGTATACAGCTGTCTGCATATCACACCTTTATAGAAAAAGCTGCTGTCCAGCAACCAGATTGTGGCATTGCTGAGATCAAACAGGTTGTTTACAGTACTGAATACTATGACTGTATTCTCACCACTAGTATCCATGCAACATTTCTCAACAAAAGTCCCTGTTATAAGAGTATACTCTTGTATATTAAGTGTTTGTAATGTAGTATGTCTACCACCAGTACATCTCTTAGTCTTCCGTCTTACCCTCGCCACTTGCTGCATTAATGCTCTCCTATTTGGTAGCTGCAGAACATCTAAAGAAGAAGAAGCTAATCCGTCTTCTACCCGTAAACATGGTGCATCATGAGACACAAGGGCTCTATGTTTTAATTCAGCACACATACTGTACCTCTCAACCTCCGTGGGGTCTCGTGTGTGTGTGTGTGTGTGTGTGTGTGTGTGTGTGTGTGTGTGTGTGTGTGTGTGTGTGTGTGTGTGTGACGGACTTCAGAAGTTCTTCACCATTAACTATGCAGGACGTAATTAGTCTGCCTTTACATTTCATAGCACCTTTCCATTTGCAGCACCAATAAGTCCTGTCCACGCCTTTCTTCTAGAGATGGTACACGTACTCATCTATTATCAGTACTTTCTTCCCTTTCTGGGATTGTACTGTTTTGTAAATCACGGCTACATTCCCTGGAGGGGTAGAGCAGTTGGACACCATGATAGTGTCGGTACAATGTACAGCGCATTAAAGTGACAGGAGCCATTTATATTACAGTTTCGAGATTCTGATATAACATTTACATACAGTGTTTTTACATTCACGATTGTAACAAACAAAATAAACAACGTACAATACAATGCTGACATTAATAATCTCGCAAGCAAGATAAACCTAGATAGGAGGCTGGTCCAAGTAAACATTTGAGTATGGCCCAAGCCAGACTTAGTATTTGCACATAGAACTATTTTAATAGCTACAGAATGCCTCTGTGATATGTGACTAACTGCCTTGTTTGTGATCTATTTTACCCAATCACCCTTTGCAAATGGGCTTCAGGCTGTATGGTTAGAGAGATACAGTGTTGCATAAAATAAACATACACGCAGTGCAGATACGGACAATGTACCATTTTAACATTTCTTAGACTGGCAGTTCTTACATAGAGTATTTTAACGTTTGCGATTGTAACAGTTTGGGTTTGTCTGTATTCGGGATTCCAATTTTGAAATACTGAAATTCGACATTTCAGTATTTCGAAATTTAAGTGTGTGTGTGTGTGTGTGTGTGTGTGTATATATATATATATATATATATATATATATTTTATATATATATATATATATATATATATATATATATATATATATATACATATATATATATATATATATATATATTTTATATATATATATATATATAGTATATATATATATATATATTGTATATATTATATGGTTTACTATTAAAATTACAAAATTTTAAAAAATTTTGTAATTAAATGTCGACTGTTCAAAAAGTTGAAAATCTGCAGTAATTGCCGAAAAAGTAAAATCCGACATTCTACAGTAATTCACAACAATGCCACTCTTGCTATAAATCCCTAATTCCTACAAATAACATTGCATTTTTTGCAGGGGGTGGGGGCTACACCCCCCACACACCCCCAACTATATATTCCAAATCCGAGATCGCACTGCAGTGAGGAAAGGGATGTATTTCCCTAACCGCACTGTACCGCAATCTCTGTACATCCCTTTAAATTTATATTAGCGAATGCACAGGACATTTGCTAATATAAATGTTCGAACATTCAGAATGTACTCATATGAACTATTCGAACATCTGTAGTTTGAATTGTTTATATATGTACATTATGACGTTGATATTTTAATGGTAAACCATATGTTATGTATATATATATATATATATATATATATATATATATATACACTCAGACACACACACACACACACACACACACACACACATACACACACACACACATATATGTATAAAATTATCCTTTATCCCTCAAAATTCTGCTGCCACCCTGATCCCTTTGTCCTTTGTTTATTGTAAACAAGCCAGCTTATGTCCATCTGCTAGTACCTATCTATACTGTATATAAAGTATCTGTCTTTCTTATCCTGTACACATATATACTTGCATATAGATATATTTATTTATTTATTTATTTCCAGTTTGATAACCGAGGAGGTCCACTGGGCCCAAGGGGCCCATTTTCAATGGAGGCCCAGGGAGAAAAGCTCCATATTACATACAATTAAAACAAGCATAGAATTTTACATTTATACAGTTATACATAGAATTATACATTTTGAAAACAAATGTTTATATATAATAAGAAGTAACAAAATTGAAGGGTGCAAAGGAGAAGAAGAAGAAAAGGAAAAAAAACATGAGCACAGTTGATAGCATACATACACAGAGAGCCATTAGCACGGTGAGTCATTTGCAGAGAGTAGTGATAGAAAGCTATATACAGTATTTACATAATAATCATTCAAGGTTTTAGACTTATTATACGTTAGATGCAGAGCGGGGCAGCTGTAGAAAAAGCAGCAAGAGTAGACATACATGAGGAGGAACATGTAAGAGTGACAGTAGAAGGAATTAGGTAGGAAAAGTGCAATTACATTTCCAGATTTGGGAGAGGTGGGAATGGAGCTGGGATTTGAAGTGTTCAAAGTCTGTAGTGATTCTTAGCAGGGGTGGAAGAGAGTTCCATTTTTTGGCTAATGAGTGGGATAGGAGAAACTGGCCAGGGTGACGTTTTGGTTTATATACAGAAAGCAGATTTTGTTGGGCAGATCTTAGGGATCTGAGCGGAGTGTAGAATGGTAAGATATTAGTTAGAGCAGGGCATGCAGTAGGTTTAAAGATTAGTTTGTGGGCTGTAGTAAGTTGAAGGTAGTCAAGGTGGTTAGGCAGCTCTAGCCAATTTAGCATGTGGAGAGAGGTGCAATGGTGGTTGGAGTGTTTAGATTTAGTAGCAAATTTAGTGATTTTGTTGTAACAGATTTCTAGTTTTGAGGAGATGGTAGTAGAAAGATTGGTTAGAAGTGGGGCACCATACAATAGTGATGGCAGTAAGTACGTAGAGGTGAGAGTTTGCCTTGTAGAAGGAAAGAGAAAGTGAATGTTTCTGTATAGCATACCAAGCTTCTTATGAATTTTTTTAATATTTAGTTGGACATGTGTATCGAATTTCAGGTGTTCATCAATGGTAACCCCAAGAAGTTTAGCAAAGGGGGTGACTTCTATAGTGGAGTTGGCATGGCTGATGATATTGAAGGATTGCTTGTCAAGCGGGAGGGTTTTTGAGGTAGAGAAAAGAAGGATTTTGGATTTATTGGCATTAAAGGAGAGATGGTTTTGAAGCATCCAGTTCTCAGTAGTTGTAAAGGCCAATTGAGTTTTTTCCTGAAGCTCAGGAAGGCTGGGAGCAGAGCAGACTAAAGTGGAGTCGTCCGCATATTGCAGTATTTTGGTGTTTGGGATCACAGCGTGGAAATTATTGATAAATATATTATTAAAGAGCAATGGTCCAAGTATGGACCCCTGGGGAACCCCGGATGGGGTAGGTAGGAAGGTTGAGGTACCAGTTTGCCATTTTACAGCCTGGGCTCTGTCAGAGAGATAACTATGGAACCAGGTAAGGGAGTTTTGAGAGAGATTGCGGTTAGAAAGGTGATTCAGAAGGTGGGTATGGGAGATAGTGTCAAATGACTTGGATAGATCTAGAAGGACAGTGGAAACAATTTCTCCAGAGCCAAGAGCATGGTTTACTATGTCTAAAAAAGAGAGGAGAGCAGTTATTGTACTATGGCCAGGACGGAAGCTATGTTGGGTAGGGGTGAGGAGTTGACTATTGATGAGGAAGGGCATGAGCTGCAGGTGGATACATTTTTCAAGGATTTTTGAGATTGGGTAAAGAATGGCTATTGGTTAGAAGTTAGAGATGCTGTCATTTTTGCCTCCTTTGTGGAGAGGCAGGATAAAGGCAGCATGCCACAATTTGGGGACATAAGATTCCTGTATGGATCTATTGATGAGAATGCTGATGGGGATGGTGATACCATCTGTGGCAAGCTTTAGAAAAAGATTGAGGGAATATTGTTAGGGGCATTAGAGCAAGGTTTAAGTCTGAAGAGGAGCATTTTGATGTAGGAGGTTGAGACGGGTTTTAGAGAAAAAGTGGGGGGAGGATTGGGAGTGGAGGGTTGAGGAGTGGAAGGGGAGGTGGGATTGAGCAGAGGGGAAGAGATGTGGTTGGGGAAAGTCTTAGTAAGTTCAGCTATACAGTTGGTAAAGAAGGAGTTAAAAACCATGGCAATTTCTGTGTCAGTTTTATTGTTGTCAGGACAGGGATTGGTTTTGGTACCTGGGTGCAAAAGAGAGTTGATGGAGTTCCAGAACTGTTTGGGATTTTTGGAGTGGGTAGACTGTAGTTTAGTGTAATAACATTTTTTATCTTTTGTAACAAGCCTTTTGGTTATATTGCAGAGTTGCTTATATTTAAGTAGGGTAGCAGGGTGTTTATTTTTGTTGTAAAGTTTCCAGGTCTTGTCTCTTTGTAGCATAAGTGCTTTGGTGTCTTTTGTTAGCCATGGGGCGGAATTGGGTTTTATTTGTTTTGTTCTAGATGGTGCTTGGGTGCTTAGGATGCCTAGGAAGGTTGTGTTGAAGAAGTCTAAGGCCTTATCGAGTGGAAGAGTTTTTAGGTTGTCCCAATTTGTTAGTTCAAGTGTTTCGGAGAATATCAAAGGATTGAAGTTTGTAAGATTACGAGTGTGGGTATATTGGTGTTGGTGAGGGGAGGAGTGGGTAGCTCGGTGAAGGGTTAAAGGTTGTAAGATTACGAGTGTGGGTATATTGGTGTTGGTGAGGGGAGGAGTGGGTAGCTCGGTGAAGGGTTAAAGGTTGTAAGATTACGAGTGTGGGTATATTGCTGTCGGTGAGGGGAGGAGTGGGTAGCTCGGTGAAGGGTTAAAGGTTGTAAGATTACGAGTGTGGGTATATTGGTGTTGGTGAGGGGAGGAGTGGGTAGCTCGGTGAAGGGTTAAAGGTTGTAAGATTACGAGTGTGGGTATATTGCTGTCGGTGAGGGGAGGAGTGGGTAGCTCTTTGAAGGGTTAAAGGTTGTAAGATTACGAGTGTGGGTATATTGGTGTTGGTGAGGGGAGGAGTGAGTAGCTCGGCTAATGAAGGCTGGGAGATGGTCACTCATGGTGTCTGGTAATATACTAGAGTGAGAGATGTTATTAGGGTGGGAGACTAAGATCCAGTCCAGAGTGGACCCTGGGGGGTTGTTTCTATTAGGTCTGGTAATGCCGTTTGTTAGTTGAGTGAAATTAAAAAGATTAATAGATAGGGAGGGATTGTTATTGATTCTATTCCAGTCAATGTTCATGTCACCTAATATATATGTCTCAAATTTAGTGTTAGTTGAGGCCCATAAAAGAATGTTTTCGAGAGTGGTGGTATTATTTCCAGGGGGGATATAGATGGCCATGACACAAATACTTTTATAATTATTCATTTTGAGAATTCCTGTGACTAGTTCAGCATTGTCGAACTGCGGAATAGGGTTCTGGCAAGGACAGAGGTTCAGTAGGCTATTATAGATTAAGGCTACTCCTTCTCCTTTTTTGTTTTGGCGATCACATCTGAGTACTTGAAAACCAGGGGGTAGAATCTCAGAGTCAGTAATGTAGGGTTTTAGCCATGTCCCTGAGATGCTACTATATCTGGTAGAGTTTGATTTAGCCAAGCATGGAAGAGTGCTATTTTGTTTTTACACTCTGGGTGTTAATGGTAATTAGCTTGAGGTATTTGTGGTTGGTACTATTTGGAGAAGTAGAAGAAGCAAGATTGGTACTAGTCTTGGGTCTGGGGTTTGGGTGAATGTCTCCTGCTAGGGCAACTAGAGGAAGGAAGGAGCAGGACTTTTGGTGTGCAACTTGTAGTTAGTAGGAAGAACAATTGCACTTTGGGTGTATGGAGCTTTATTGAAGAGGATAGGAGTTTTAGTTTAAAATAGGGAAGTGGGTTAGGTTGAACTAGAGAGGGGGATATGTTGTGAAAGTGAGAAGTGATGAGGTGAGGATGGGGGATAGTAGAAGAGTTGGGGGAAAGGAGGGGCATAGTTTGTAAGAGGAGTAGGAGGTGGCATTGAAGACAGTTATTAGGAGAGGAATGCTTATAGAGGAGATGAGGAAAGTCAGTGGAAGTGGAGGAGTCATTCTTAATAAAAGTAAATTGAGTTTGGATTAAAGTTTAGATTAAAGATTAAATTAATGTATTAGTAAGCGAGAGGTTATGGACTGTATAATTAGTGAAGCTGCTGTATAGGAAACAATAAAGTGAGGAATCAGAGTAAGTAAAGGGTGGGGTGGGTTGTTAAGCAGGAAGATGGGGTCAGTATCCTGGAAGTTGTGATTGGGTAGGAAGGAAAGAGGGAGGAGTTTGATGTAAATAAATGTAACTATACTAGGGGCGGGTGGGATGTGGGGGAAGGGTAGGGCATGAAGCGAGCCCGCAAGTGGAGTGGGGCTAACACTGTTACTAGGGCTAGCTTGTTTCAGGTACATAGCTTTAAAATGGCGTATGCTTCTTAAATTTAAAAGCACTGTTTAGTTGGTAGATTTCTCAATGGCCAATGTCACTTAGTGTTAGATTCACACAGTATGTATCTGGTTTGACAGCGTAAGCCACTTAAAATTGACTACACACAGTATTATACTTTACGTGTGAATATATGCAGCACAGCTTACAGTTACAGAGTACGCCAAATCCTTTAAGCAGATTACCGTATCTTTCTTTATCAGGTAAGCCGATCTCTCTATGTAGCTAGTTTCACAACACTAGAGATGGCTTTAATTTTAGGGCTAGATAACCCAAATTATTAGGCAAGTCCCTAATTATGAAGGAGTAGGGGTAGATTTATAGTGCATTTGGACCCAGCTGGACTGTGGTAAAGCACACAGGAAACAAGATGCCAATATTAACCTTAGCGTGTTTCAAATGTAATTGGGCTGGAAGCCTTAGCCTTCCGCACCTGGTCGCTGGCCAGGTATAGGATTTCTGAGTGAAGCAGTCCTTTCAGAGGGAGCTTGGGGCAGAGACCTAGAGAAGGGATAATCTAGTTAGGTACATTCAAGATCAATCAGTACAAGATCAGTTTAAGCATCCAGCATGGCCAAAGACATTAACATGCACTCGCATATAAGTACTTATATACAAAACTCTAACTACCCAATGTACTTACATATCCATCTCCTTTATATATATATATATATATATATATATATATATATATATATATATATATATATATATATATACATATACATACACACACACACACACACACACACACACATATATATATATATATATATATATATATATGGTTCCCCTTCACAAGATCGAATGGATGGAAGCTCGAAATTCATAATCTCGAGACCAGAATCTTGAACTTCCATTCACTCAAAATTTAGAATGGGAGCCTTAGGTTTAAAAAAAATAAAAAGTTAACTTACCTTATTGCAGGGGGCCAGGTCCCCCTGTTCCCTAGAAGTTTAAATGTGAATGTTCCGTGACCACACTATAGCGGAGGAATGGAAAATCTTCTGTTTTGCACTTACGTGTATAGGGGGATTTCCCTTTCCTTCACTATAGTGCGATCTCGGAGTAGGTATATTTAAGTAGGGGGGTGTGGGGGGTGCAGAGCCCCCTTGTGAAAACGTTTGAAAGGTGTTCATTTTTTTTCTCTCTTTCATATGTTCGAGTTTCCCTAAATTAGAGATTCTGGTTTCGAGTTTATGACTTTTGAGTTTAGAAAAATTCGATCATATGAAGGGGAACCATACATACACATATATTATATTATATTATATTATATTATATTATATTATATTATATTATATTATATATAAGATTTAATAATTAATTGCAAAACTCCCTTACTTCCCAGTTTTTCTTCTTCCTAGATCAAACACTGCCAGTTTGTGTAAGAATACCCTTGTATAGAAGATCTGTATGTCTGACTGCTGGTTCCTTTCTATACTATCTATAAAGCATATGTTTGCCCTATGCTGCACACATATATACTTGTATGTAAAGATATAAATACTTATATGTAAAACTCTAACTACACCATTTCTTTCTTTCTTTCTTTATTTTACATTTGGTCACTGGGAAAGTCTGACTGGACATAAGTCCTTTTTCAGTGGAGGCCTGGGGAGAAAAGCTCCACATGTAAAACATATTGATAAAATGCAATTTCACAAATACAGAAGCATAACACTATACATTTGACATAAAATCATATTAGGATAATAATACTTTAAAATCTACATCAACTAAAAGTAGGATGAGAAATGGTATAGTATACAGGTACAACGATGAAACACTTTAAACTGTACAATAAAAAAAACATGCAATATGATACAGTACTATGATAATATAAAGTATACCTATACTTTGAAGTAGGAGTAACTGTTGAGAAGAAGAGAGAGGTATGAGGAATGAGACTTGCAAGATAAAGAGAAGTCTGCTGCTTGAAAATAAGGGAGGAGTGTTTACCGAGGTGAGCAAAAAGAAGATGGAGTTCCAGTAGCCTGGGGAGTCACAGTTACAGATCCAATTGGCTTGTAGGTATGTTTTAGAGATTTTTTAAACTGAGTTAAGGATGTAGTGTCTGATACATATATTAGTAGCCAAAGTGTTCCATTTTTTTCGCTATAACATTTGAATAGAGGGAGGATCCTGCAGAGTTATTGGCTTTACTGACTTGAAGTAGAGGTTTATTGTTGAAGCGTAGGACCCCAGTACTGGAGTAAGAATGTATTATTTATTTATTTATTTTTATTTATTTCCAGTTTGATGACCGGGGAGGTCCACTGGGCTCAGAGAGCCTGTTTTCAATGGAGCCCCGGGGAGGAAAGCTCCAATAATACATAGTACAAGCTCCATAATATGAAGTACAATACATAGTGGAAACAGAAACAAACTAAGCAAATGTTACATACAAAATAGCAAAAACTAAACAAAAGCTAAACCTATTAGGTTTTGTAATGCCGAGGTTTTATCAGGGTAGGAAAGAATCTTATGGTATAGTATAACCTGGTTGTAAAGAAGAAGATGGGGAAGTTCAAGCCAGTTGAGTTGTTTAAGGGCTGAGCGGTGCTGAGCTTAATGTGGGCTGGTGGCAAACTTTGCAATTTTGTTATAGCAGGCATCAAGTTTAGATATATCTGATTTTCTAAGATTGGTGAGGAAGGGGGAGGTATATAGAAGTGTAGAGATGAGATGTGTTTATGCTAGTTTAACTCTGGTGTTGTTTGTGAGGAATTGTTTATTTATATATAGCCCCCCTAATTTTTGATATACTTTTTTTATGGTGAGTGAAATGTGAGTGTCAAATTTCATGTTGCAGTCTAGCTCAACTCCTAGAAGCTTGGTGTGCCTATCAGGAGAGATAGTTGTTTTATTGTCAGAAATTATAGTAAACGAGGGTATGGGAGTGGTGTGATTAGTTGGCTGGAATATGAGAAGTTTGGTTTTACTGGGGTTTAGTATTAGTTGAGAGTTGGTAAGCTATTCTTCTACAGAAGGGAAAGAGGCCTGTATTTGTAATTGTAGTTCTTGGAGAGAAGGAGAGGAACAGATTAGTGTTTAGTCACTGGAGTATTGGATGACTGAGGCATGTAGAGTAGAGATATGGAGGTTATTAGTGAAGACAGAGAAAAGTAAAGGACCAAGGATGGAATCTTGGGGAACACCCAGTGTGACTGGTAATAAAGGAGAGAGGTATTGCCTCCACTGTACTGCTTGCTGTCTATTTGTTAAATAACGTTGGAACCAAGTAATGGTGGGTTTGCTAAAATTCAGTTCTGAGATGGATTTAATAAGTTTGTTGTGGTTAATCATATCAAATGCCTTAGAGAGTTCTAGAAAGATGGCAAATACATAGTTGCCATTATTTCTGTGGTTGTTTACTATATGAGTGAATAACATAAGGGCTGTTGTGGTGCCGTGATAGGGCCTGAAGCCATGTTGAGTGTTTGTGAGAAGGTTGTGAGTGTTGAGGTAATCCATGATCTGTGTGTGTATATAGCTCTCCAGCATTTTGGAGAGAGGCGAGAGTATTGCTATAGGCTGATAGTTAGTGAACTCTTTTGACCTACCCCCTTGGTGTAGTGGAATAATGTGAGAGATTTTTCAGATCTCGGGGAGTAGATTTTAAAATACTGAATGGTTGATAAGAATGGATACAGGGTAGGCAATGATGTGAGCAAGCTATTTTCAAAAATTCAGCTGGCAGTTTATCAGCAGCTAAGATGGTAGGTTTTAGTTTCTTAAGAAGTTTCTTAATTGTATAAGCAGAGATAGGATGGAAGGTAAAGCCATTATTTTTAGTATGGTGTTTGGGTGGTTGGTTAGAGGATCGACAGCTAGAGAGTTAGCAAGTGCAAGAATGGATTCAGTGAAGAATTTGTTAAAATGGGTGAGGTATCAGTTATGTCTGGGGGAGTACCTGATTTTCCAGGATGGAGAATGTTGTTAATGGCCGACCAGAATTTTTGGGGATTATTTTGATATCTGGTTTGTATATTGTGGTAGTAGCTAATTTTGTCTATTTTGACACAATTCTTTGCCTTGTTACTGAGTTCAAGATATGCTTGTTTGCCTGTATGGGATCCAGTTTTGTACAGTAGGCCCATGCTTTATCTCTGGATTTCAGCAGAGATCTAGTGTCTTTGCTCATCCAGGGAGCACAGTTGGATTTGACTCTGATAGTTCTGGGAGGGGCCTGGGAGTTTAGGATATCTAAGAAGGTAGAGTTTAAGTACTGGACAGCATCATCAAGGCTGAGGTTCTTGACAGGAGTCCATTCACAGGCTTTAAGAGCATTAATAAAGCTAGATGGACTGAAGTATTTTTTTATTTCTGATTATCTGGTACTTGGTGGGCTTTTCCTGATATGTGCGATGTCTTATTACAAAAGTAGGTAAGTGGTCACTCAGGCTGTCAGGGAGGCATCCTAAATTACAGATAAAAGTTGGTCAGTTTGTCAGAATCCAGTCAAGTAGTGAATGTTTCTTGGTTAATTTGTCAATTCTAGTGGGAGACTGGATAAGCTGTGAAAACCTGTGGAGGTTGGAGAAGTCGATGGGACAATTGGAGTTACAAGTTAAGCAGTCAATGTTGAAGTCCCCCACAATGATGGTTTCATGTTGGAGGAACTCAAAGGCCCATTCAAGTATGGTCTGCAGTGTGGGTATGTTGTTGCTGAGTGGTATGTAGCAATCAATTTTACTGACACTTTTTCTAGGGTTAATTTTTAGTTTTGCAAGTATATTTTTTGCATTGCCTGAGATAGGTGTGTGTATATCCAAGTTTTCTTTATGTAGTTGATTTTTAAATAGTAAAGCTACTCCACATTCTTCAGTATTGGAAATGACAGGTTTAAGCCAACATTCATTTAATAATACTAAGTCAGAAGAATGTAGGGAAAGTAAGTATTTATATCCATGTCCTGCCTTTATATGTAATATATATATATATATATATATATATATATATATATATTAATATATATATATATATATATATATATATATATGTTATTATTATAGTCTTTATAAGACTTAATAATTAACAGTTGCAAAACTTCCTATCTTCCCTGTTTTTCCACTAACTAGATTAAATACCACCAATATGTGGAAGAATACCCCTTTTATGAACACTATATCCTATAATGTTTGATATCTGTATAAGATATATATATATATATATATATATATATATATATATATGGGATCACTACATAATCTCGAAAGTTTGAAATACCGAATTTCAAAATTTCGAGATTAGATAGCCAAAACCCCTAATTACCAAAAGACCAGAAGTGTGAATTTGAAAATCCCGATCATCGGGAGTTTGACATCCGCGCTTCTGGTGTTGCAGTATGGTGGAAGGTCAGGTAAGTATCTATGTTTAAATGTGTTGGTTAGGGGTTTAGTGTGTAAGTGTGTGTTGTGACTGTGATGTGTGTGTGCGAGGGGAATGTAGGTGTGAGGTGGTGTTTAGTGTGTTTGTGTATGTAGTGCAACCTTGGAGTTAGACTATTTAAGTAGGGGGGTGTGGGGGGTGTAGCCCCCCCACATGGGGGGTGCAGGGGGGCTTACCCCCCTGCTTGTCTATAGTTTAGGTTTGTGTGTTTGTGTTCTGGAGGAAGGTGTGTGTATGTGTATGTGTGTGGTGTATGTTGAGTGTAGCTTTCGGTAGTTTGAATTTCGTGGTTTTGATGTTTCGGTATTTTAGTGTTTTGGGTATTTGGTCATGGGATTTTGGGTGTCGGTAGTTTGGGTTTGCATTTTGAACCTTGCCCCTGTCTCCTCTCTAGTCTGCTTGCATAACCATCGTACCAGCTCTCACCTGCTTTTATATTGTTAATAAATGTCTCTAAACTCCTGCTTGTTTGTTCTTTTTTAAATCTTGTCTCTTGCGAGATATACATGAGTTACTTTGGATCTAGCCCTGCTAGACCATGTTGCTACTGTGGGGTATTTAGACTGCAAAATTTTAGTCCTATTTTAAAACTTTTTTCATAAACTTAGAATAGCTGCCATTCATGATTTATTTTACAATACTGATCAGCTCATCCCATGCTACCAAAGAATGGGGCTTGGGGAGGGTGACAAGGGCCACACCTAAAGTGTTTGCTGAACTCCATCCCAGGTTTTGACTACCCTGGCAAGGGGAGTCTGGTACTTTACTACATTTTTTTTCTTTTCCTCAACCTTCCTACTAAAAGGAAAATCCCTACAGAGGAATCTCCTACAGGTCATTGATTTTCCTGGGACGTGATTACTGATGTGACATTTTTCATGAGAAATCCAGTCCACCATGACACATGGCCAAATTCCCCAAGGGCACTCAAGCAGCAACCTATGCCCTGAATGCACCTCATAGGGAGAGAAAAACTACCAAGGGTAGCTGATCCTATTATAAAAACCTGCTAATGGAGACCCCCTTGGAAAACAGGCATGCCATACTCATACCTGGGGCAAGAGGGAAAAAACAAAAATGGCACCAGTGGACACACACACACACACACACACACACACACACACACACACACACACACACACACACACACACACACACACACCACAAACACACACACACACACACACACACACACACACACACACACACACACATACAATGCACACAGCAAACAGAGACTACCAAGAAAGCAGCAAACTAACCTGACCACTGAAGGAAAACCATAAACTAAGGGAACAAAATAAATAAAATAAAATACGGCCTACCTATGAATACCACAGAAGCAAAGCTCACTCCTGCTGGTGGGTACTGAAAAATTTTATAGAGCTGCTCTGCTTACTGTGGAATTTGAAGTCTTCTTAAGACACACAGTCTTGCTGTGCTGTTTACTGCTGAATCAGAGACACGTAGCTCTGCATGACTCCATCTGTAGTCTGTTTAAAGCACCAAGCCTTTCAAATTGCACACTGATAAAGAAATATATTTTGCAGCTATAAGCACAGTTACAGATAACTTATTTTATAACAAACCACATGTAGTCTGTCAGATTTGCAGCATATATTTACAAAGTTTTCCTTCATTACAGATATGAATGATGACTTCTACAAAATACCTCTCTGTCCTTCTCTCACATAACTGAATTACTACAATAGCTATATACAGAGCTAGTCACGCACACATTTCCTCTTGGTATGTTTTTCTGGCCTTATGTGGGAAGTCACATAATGTCTGTTTTTAGACTTTTCTATTGTCCTTTTGTGATTTAAGCACTCTTGCTGATGTGAGGATGCCATTCTGAAAGGAAGCATCTGTATAAGCTGTTCCTACTGGAAAAACATCACGTATTGATGAATTTATAAAAAAGGATATCTGTTAATTGATATTTGTTCTACAAACATGAGAAAATCATGTAATGCTTGTTTTCCAGTATTGCTTTCTTAGGCATTTCCTGATGCTGTGAAGAGAAGCCTGTCTGTTATACATATAGTATGAATGCACATTGTAAACTCTATACATATATTCAAGCAAACTTTTTCTTTCAGCATATTTACAACATAATTAATTTCAGCTTTATATTCATAATATCTAACAATTCCCTCTGTTTTTAAACATACTCAAAACATTATATATAAAAAACACATTAAGAAACAAAACCTTTAGTCTTTTTTGATACGTCAAAATGCAATTTTACATAGTTAATACAATGAAAACATGTATTACTACCAAACCTGAATGTATTTAACAACTTTTTCTTTTGCAGACCATTCTGTGAAAATATTTTATTATTTTGCAATCACGGAATTTAATTTATGACTTAGAATTGTTTCATTAACTCTTTGCAACTGTTGAATTCACTATAAGAGACAATAACTATGTGCTACTGCAAGCATTTATACACTGCTGAAAATATACAGTTTTAATGTCATTTTAACCATCACATTGTGTTCATGTCTCTGAACTGCTCATTAACATCTTGGTAAAATACTGAACTGGGCTTAAATAATAAATATTTGAAATCTATTATTTTACTGGGGTAAAACCAGTGATATTACAACTTGACAAATTACTTTTGAACTTATTACAATGTATCCTGATCAGTATGTATTTACACAGACTATTTGCTATTTATGCATTTCAATCTAGTAGGTATCCTGGACCCATTGTTTTCTTTAAATATGTTTTTTCACACATATTCATTACTAGACATTAATTTCATTTGTACTGAATTTTTCTGCATTTGTACATACAAAGACTATCATTTGTACTGAAATTTTCTACAGTTGCACATACAAAGACTGTAAAGTACATTTAGTCTAATCTTACAGATTTAATAACATTAATATTAAGCAACATCTTGGAAAATGTTTGTATCTTTAGAAATATTTAGTGGAACTGATACTGATATGTCCTGTTATTTTAAACTACATACTCAGCAATTAAAAATATTCATGCTTTTTTATACCAACATTGTTTTGCCAAAAACATATTAAAAATAGTGACCATTCTTGCTATTAGAAACATTTATGCATTTTGCATATCTTTATTCTCTCTTGTATAGCTTTAATAAAGCAATTTTAAATCATCTCTTGTTTTTAACCCATCTCTTGTATAGCTTTACAATTTAACAGGTTGTAAATACAATTTAATTCTAAACAATACAATAATAACCATTATGATAGCTATTAACAACTTGTAAAATATCTTATCCTGTCAGGTTTAATCCAGTTTACTAGTATTTCTAATACACTAATACCTGTTTTTCCCCCCATAAAAGAGTATTGTCAAGAAGGAATGAGATATTTTTTCCTGTAGCTTTATTTTAGACCCTTGTTGTTTATTTTTTCTGTAGCTTTATTTCAGACCCTTGTTGTTTATTTTTTCTGTAGCTTTATTTCAGACCCTTGTTGTTTATTTTTTCTGTAGCTTTATTTCAGACCCTTGTTGTTTATTTTTTCTGTAGCTTTATTTCAGACCCTTGTTGTTTATTTTTTCTGTATCTTTATTTCAGATCCTTGTGCAGTACTGCTTATACAGTCAGTGTAAAACTGAGAAAGTGCCACTCCCCCTTATACAGTCAGTGTAAAACTGAGAAAGTACCCCTCCCCCTGTAGTACTTCAGCACTGTTTACCTGCCCTATGCTGTGAGAATAGAATGTATGTCGGCCCAACACTTTGGTTATACATTTATTTTATTAGGTTACTAAATAAAGCTTCCACTGTATATTACCTCTAGTAGGTATTTACACCCTCCTGCACAATTGATTTGAACTGTATATATACTATAGCCCATTTTCTGGCTGTACTTGATGCAACTGAGGTTTTTTTTGTCCTTTTAACATTTACTTGCAAACAGATTATAAGTGAAATCTATGCACAATTGTGACATTTTATTACAATTACCAAATAGTGTTGCCTGTAAACATTTTAACAATTATGTTTTAATAGCAATGATGATTTAGAAAAACTCAAGCTACTTGTCTGGCAATCAGTCTTGTTGTTTATCTGATCTTTCCAACATTTCCTGTAACTATTCATTCAGTCTAGGAAGGTCTGAGCTCACATTTTATACTCTATAAACTATAATTAATTATTTTGGCATTTTTCCTTTAATGTGATTGTGATTTGCATAACTATGCATTTATACTACATAAATCGACATCATTTTACAATTACCTTACATGGATTTCAGTATTTTTTATTTATTTGTCTATTTAACTGTCCTGCCATTAATTTTACAAAAACTGTTTGACTAATACCATCTGTGATTTTATTTATTTTTTAAATTCAGAACTTTAACTGTTTGGTGTTACTATACAATTATAACATATGTTTATTTATATTTGCTGTTGTCTACCTTTTGCTTTTGTGCATTGTAAACAAATGTACTCCAGATGAAAAGAACACACATGCATGTCTGTCTTGTATATGTATATCTTTATACAAGCATGTCATGTCCCTACCATCCTAGCATGCATGCTTAACCATTTTCAAAATATAAACATATTATAAAATATATTTCTTTTGCACAGATTAACTGTGTATGCAGGATTTTCCCAGTCTTTGTCAGTTGAGCTAATTTATTTCCTTTATCCTGCAACTGCTGTTGAATTTCCTGTGATGTTGCATGGTCTTTCTGACATTCTTTAGTAAGCTGTTCTGCTGAATTTGAAACTCCTATGCACTTTTGAAAAGATGTGTGTATAACTTGTCTAAGCTTCCTGAACTCATTGTGTCTGTCTTTTAGAAGTTTATTACATTTCTTTGTAACAAAATGTACTCAAATTTCTATCAGTAACTGATTTGACTGTTGTTGCAACTCTGAAATAAACCTTTTGCATCTGGTGACAGAACATAACTGTCTAACATTTGAATATAATGTCAACATATTAACTTTTCTTGGTTCTTTACCTTTACAATTTTTGTCTGTACAGTCTAACCTTTGGATAATGTCATGCACTGTATTTTATGACATTGTACACACTATAAACATTTTTATACCACACATGATTTTATTTCGGATACCAGTCAAATATTATAATCCATTTGCATAATGCCTTACTATCAAATTGCAATCCATTTGCATAATGCCTTACTATTAACTTGCCCTAATAAGGTTTTACATTTGCTAATATGCTGTATATACATTTATTCTGTTATTATTATTACCTCTATAGCATTCATACTGTATGCAACACAGAATAATTTTCTTACCAGTCAACAGACAGGCAGATGGCCAAGCTGCTTTACTGTAGATGGTTGAAAAGTTTCTGTAGTCACTTGTGAAGTTGGCACAGCAAAACTGGCAGATTCAGTCTTACAACTTCATCTTGTACCTTTTCTGGAGAATTTATGGAACTGCTCCACCTTCCTGCAATGCAGTCTCACTGGATTTAGACGTCTATTAAACTGTATTGCTACAAACTGTTGAAAACTGTAGAAATCTGAAGTACTTCACATAAACGTTACTGTGCTTTTACAGGAGTGACATTACCCATTCACTCCCCCTGTTTTTGGATACAGGCTAGGAACGTTGTCAAAGGATCACCATTGAAAAATTTTGTAGATGCTCTGCTTACTGCTTGCTTACTGTGGGATTTGAAGTCTTCTTAAGACACACAGTCTTGCTGTGCTGTTTACTGCTGAATCAGAGACACGTAGCTCTGCATGATTCCATCTGTAGTCTGTTTAAAGCACCAAGCCTTTCAAATTGCACACTGATAAAGAAATATATTTTGCAGCTATAAGCACAGTTACAGATAACTTATTTTATAACAAACCACACGTAGTCTGTCAGATTTGTAGCATATATTTACAAAGTTTTCCTTCATTACAGATATGAATGATGACTTCTACAAAATACCTCTCTGTCCTTCTCTCACATAACTGAATTACTACAATAGCTATATACAGAGCTAGTCACGCACACATTTCCTCTTGGTATGTTTTTCTGGCCTTATGTGGGAAGTCACATAATGTCTGTTTTTAGACTTTTCTATTGTCCTTTTGTGATTTAAGCACTCTTGCTGATGTGAGGATGTCATTCTGAAAGGAAACATCTGTATAAGCTGTTCCTACTGGAAAAACATTACGTATTGCTGAATTTATAAAAAAGGATATCTGTTAATTGATATTTGTTTTACAAACATGAGAAAATCATGTAATGCTTGTTTTCCAGTATTGCTTTCTTAGGCATTTCCTGATGCTGTGAAGAGAAGCCTGTCTGTTATACATATAGTATGAATGCACATTGTAAACTCTATACATATATTCAAGCAAACTTTTTCTTTCAGCATATTTACAACAGAATTAATTTCAGCTTTATATTCATAATATCTAACAGGTACGAAGAAAAACTTCATCCTGGGATCTTCAGCTGTAAAAGATGCTAATCCCAGTGGACCTGGCCTTTTTCTCACATCTCTCTTAGACTACACTCTCCCTGTTCTGACCCTTCATACCAAACTAACTTATCCCTACCTCTCTCTAATCTTCCCTCCAACCCTGCGAGTCAGCTCCAAGCTAACCCAACTCAGACACACTGAGTCTGGCTGCTAGCTGACAGCCAGCCAGTAATAGTTTGACATATGGAAGTTTAGAAAGATAGAAAAAGTTTCATAGTACAGCACAGACAAATATTACAGAAGATTAAAAACTGTTGCAAAGGTGTAATTTTAGCTAAGAAATTGAGATAAAACTAATTCAAAATTATGTGTCAGAAAAAGTCAACAGGAAAGGTTTATCATAACAATACATTAGGGTGGTTGCTTGATTTTTCTTGACCATTAAATGTATCAGAGATTTAGACAGAGTGTGGAAACAGAGATGATAAATCATGCCAGTTCAGTTAAGTGAATACTAGCTTGAAAAGTGAGTCTCTACATAAAATTAAAGATGGAGCGAATTCAAAAGTATATAAAGAAACCATGAAACAATGGAACAAATCAATAAAGATATCTATGAGATCATATCCATCTGATCACATGTGCCCAGTGAAAACCAAAGCATGCAAAGCATATGGTAAACAAACTCATTAGCTAAAGTATACAGACCAGCAGAAAAACTTAGGAAACAATGTCAGCCACAAAATATAATAGCACACAATAATATAATAAATAGTTTAGGTGGCCACTCGGGTGGCATACAGGGATAAAGCCTTGACTGAGACCAAGTCAATTCAGGTTCAGTTAACTGCTCAGGTGACTGACAGAGTGACAGGAACAGATGGGCGTATCCATCCCAGATGGGAGGGCATTCATCAATAATGCTCCCTTAAGGACGGCATGGTCCAAAGAGGGGAGTTGCCCATGGACATAATTGATGAGCATGGGAGGTGGGGCCGGGAGTGGGAGAGGCATATAAAGAAACCATCCAGGACAGATGCAAAGACAGCCAAGTCCTCAGGATGCCCTTAGGATCCACAACTGGCCCCAGTAATATAAGAGTAAATATGGGGAGTAGGAGATAGCTGGTAACCTAGCATGGGCATGGGACACTGGAAGCTGGGTTGGTCCCAAGTGGGACCACAAAATAAATGAATAATATAACAGAGTTTAAAAGACACTGTTCTACAGGTAAGAGTCAGTACAGGATTGTGCAGTGGCTATGAACTGTTGCTAAGATACATCCTGTGGTACAGGGTTTGATTCTCCCAGTCTTCATTTGCCTAGTTTCAGCAAATCACTCAACCAGGCAGTGCTTTGGGGCAATTGAGAATTTGAGCTTGGCTCCTTAAAGATCAAGTGTAAATTTGTTTTTTTTTTCCTTTACCTTTGTTATAATTATGTCATCATATTGTAAAGTGGGCTTTCTTTTTTCTAAAACGTATAGTTATTTCAGTTGACCAATATGTATTACTTTTAATGAACTGTGGTTTCTGTTTTCTGCATGCTGAGCAACTGTTCCGTTAAAGGATCCCTGAATCGGTGTGGAATTCCAGCATTTTAAGGCATGGATAATGACAGGCTAAAAGATTTACTAACTGTACCTATCTGGAATGATACAGAAGCAGATCAGATACAAACGGATACAAACGGATACAGAAAATGGACAGGGAAGAATGGGCCTAGAAAATATGAATTCAGAGACTTTTTCTAAACTAGAAAAGCAACTGAAATGCATGCAGGGTCTCTACTGGGAACACATTTATTTACAACAAAGCATAGATAAGAAGAGATTACCCCGGGGACTTAGATTGAACAAAAGACCAATGTGGAAAAATATGGATGATTCACTTTCTAAGAAATGGGAAGATATTTTAGAGGATGCCAGCTACAAACTTATTCGTCTGCTAGTAAGGAACAATCTTAGTGTGCAGGAAGCTACAAAGGCTGACATCACATCTTTAAAAACAACATTGGAAAATGAGAACCACAATAACCTAGATGCTAAATTTGAGCTACTTAAAGAAAGAGTGAAAGGATATGAGCAGTCCATTAAAGAAAGAAAGATTAATAAAATGAAACAAGATCAACTGGACAAAGATGATCCTGGGAGACTTACGAGGAGGTACAATAATAATATCAACAACAACAGGAGAACCAACAACAGACAAGGTTTTAGTTATTACAGGGGATATAAGGGAAAATATAACCGTGCCAGCAGACCTCAACGGGATTTTCCCAGGGGAGATCCTCGCACAAAACCAGACAGGGGCACAATACAGGACCACCAGGAGACTGCCCCTCCAACATCTCATTCCCCACAATCCCAATCCCCTCTAGCTATCAACACTCCACAGACGCCTTTGACATCACAGAAGGATCAGGACAGGAACATAAGCCACAACGGCAACCAGAACCAACAGAGAGTTCTACAGGACGAATTACAGGACTACCAGGACAACCGGGACCACAGACAATCCAGCTGCCAGGAGCAGCAGCACCATCACAGAGACCAGTTTCTTCAGGAAGACCAGTATCGACAGCACAGACATCAACCACCACACCAATACCAAAGCCAGCACCAGTACCAGAACAAGAACGATGACCACCACCAGAGCCCCAGAGCTTGTCCCTCTTACCAGGTCCCCCCATACCACAGCCACAGCGAGGAATACTACTACAACCCACCGAGATTCCAGAAAGCAGAGGAGGAATTACAGAGGTCTCATACTCTATCCACACACTCCCAGGGAGACAGGAGAACCAAACAGTGGTCAGGGGTGAGGGAAATACAATACCTGGGCAATCCCAACTGGAACCCAGACTACAACCCAAGTCCCAGGCTCAGACAGAGGAAACAGCCACAATAACAGGTACAATAACAACAACAGGTACCACAATAACAGGTGCTCCACTTATCTGTAACCACTCTGTTAAAGCACTGACTGAAGAGGAAAAAAGTGTGCTGTCCAAAGGACTTACTTTTGTACCAAGCTGCAGGAGTGAGGTTGCTCAAGTACTGATAGACCTTAAAATGTTTGTGAGGAAGCTCAACTTAAGGGTACAGTTTCATGGCAAAAGTAATGACACTGAAAATAAGCCTATTGATAGAACTATAAAAAGGCCTAGCAGCTATTGTCCACCACTACATCAAACACTAGCTGCTTTCGAAGTGAAATGTGAGATGAATATCAGGAAACTGCTTAAAAAACCTCCAAAGAAAAAACTTTATAACAACACAGGGAGAAAGAAAAGCATTGCTTGAGCTAGGCAATGATAAATCCAGGCGTGTAATGAAGGCAGACAAGGGAGGAGGTATACTTGTGACTGATACCACTAGCTACAACCAAAAGATAGAGAACATGCTGGAGGATAACAGATTTTATGAGTTATTTGCCATGGATGACATAAAAAGAGCATATGATTTATGGAACACTAATCTCACCACATTATGAGAAGAAAAACTTATCACTGAAAATCTTTATAATTATTTATGGAGCCAATGCCCACGTTTACCTTACTTTTTTGAAATACCAAAGCCACACAAGAACAGAGAAGACCCACCTTATAGACTGGTGGTAGCAAGTGGAGGTTCCCTTATTGAAGCCACAGCCATTTACCTTGATTACTTGCTGAAACATCTAGCAGAAAAAAATAAGTCATACATAAGAGATTCAATGGGTTTTTTGAAGAAAATAAAAAAACATTGCAGTGGAAGCTGACAGTATTTTGGTAACTATTGATGTGGAATCCTTGTACACATTGCTCCCTCACAATTACTGTATAACAGCAGCTATGGAGTCTTTTAAGAAACATAATCAGGGTACACAGGCACAACTGCAAAAGTTAAGCAAGCTCATTAATCTTGTACTGGACTTCAATTTCTTTACTTTTAATGGCAAACACTACAAACAAATAAACTGGTATAGCAATGGGGGCTGCCATGGCTCCCAGCATAGCTAACATAGCCCTGGGCAAATGGGAGGAGGACTTTGTGTTAAACAACACAGACTACATGCAGCATATCGCATGCTATTTACAATTTATTGATGATGTCTTTATTGTGTGGGAAGGTGACACCTTGCAGCTTAGAGATTTTATCACTTACCTCAATCAAACAACCCCCTTCCTGAAGTTTACCTTTTCCCATAGCTGTACTTCAACAACTTTCTTATATATGCAGATTTCCAAGGACACCAACAATAACAGAATCACCACTGATCTATTCAGAAAACCAACGAGGGTTAACTTATTACTCCACAGTAAAAGTCTACATCCTACAAAAACCAAGTATAATGTAGTGAAATCCCAAGGCTATAGATTAGCTCGAATTACCACAGAGATGGAACCATTTTTGAGAAACCTGAACAACTTAGAGAATGATTTTCTAGTGAGAGGCTATGAAAGTCAGATGTTAAAAAACATCCTGGAACCCATTATAGAACTGAAAAAGACTGAAGCACCTTCACTCAACCTCCCCAGTAGAAAAATGTTAAATAATCCCACAGAGAATAACAAATGCAAAAATAGCTGCATCCTGACATACACTTTGGATTATCACAGTATCAAAATATTATTGAAGAAAACTGGGACATTGTCACAGGAAACCCTTTTCTGATTAACATCTTAGGTGAAGCCCCATCGTTTGTTTATAGGAAGGCCAGGAATATTAGAAGTTTTGTTGAATTTAAACCTAGACCATGTGAGAAAAGCACTAAAAGATGAGAAACTAATTGTACATTTTGTATATTTATACAGCAAGGTGATAGTTTTTATTGCCCTTATTTAAAGAAGATCATTAAAACAAGCGCAGATGGTGACTGCAACACTAAAAAAGTAATTTACAGGGCACAGTGCAATGAATGTGATGCATTCTATGTGGGCAAGACTGTAAATAAACTCAAGCAAAGGATTTCATGTCATCTGTCAGAAATCCACTCTGGATGTAAAAATAATGCACTAGCCAAACACCTTTCTCTTCATAAAAGACACACAGGTTTTAAATTCCAGATCCTGGATTGCATAGACATGGATGATCTTGAAGGAGACATCCCGAATATTCTGGAGAAACATGAACTCATGTGGCAATTAAAGCTGAACTCTTTTAGAAAGCCTGGACTAAACTACTACTGTTCAATTAAAAGTGCACTGGAACTTAGAAAATTGCCACATTGTTTACATGACTAATTGTATTTTATTTTACTTTTTTCTACAAATTGGTTTTAAATACCATTTTAAATCATTTGAAATTTAAGTGTATATTTTGTTTCCATCATCATACATATATTTTTTTATTTTTTATTTTTTTTTTCTGGATCTCTTTTTTCCACTTTATTCAAAATGATGGTAATAACAATACTAACTAATTATACAATTATATAGGTTTTTAGGGTTCTTGTACACAGACCTGAAGAAGTCTAGAAGGACAAAAGCGATCTTTGTTACCAATAGGTTATGAAAATAAAAACTGATTTTTGCATGCAAAATGTATATGTATATATTTATATATAATTTTTGATCGCAAAATGAACTAAGGTTGATATATTTCCAGCCATGTAGTATATTGCCTTGTATAAAATCACAGACTTAATAATCTACTTAATAATTTGGTTAAATAAGATGTACCATTAAAGTACATTAGGGCTATATATTATTATGACAGCTACTAGGTAGGGCAGGACCAGCTTGAATGTCACACTGATGGGGGAAGGGATGTGAATTTAACATGTGTACCAATAACACTTTTTTTACAGCACAATAAGCCACTCCCATGTCTGATAAAAAGTATATATATATTTAGAAAGCTTGTGAGGAAATTATTACTCTATTTTTGTTTTACTTGGATCGCTTGTCTGTGTACTTAATAAAGGATTTTCGACTGGAAACAGACTGCCTGTCTTGCTTGGATTACTTTCGAATACTTAGTAATGCTGTAGAATTATATATTTTCTATTATTACTTTTTGACTTGACGAGTTTACGTTCGCTACTTCTACTACTATTGTCTGATCTGATTAATATACAATGATTAACTAGAAATATATGGACTGAAAATCTTCCAAACAGAGAAGTTTCTTACACTGTTTTGTTCTGTTATTTCCTGATTGCATGCCATCTAACCCCAACTCCAGATAATACATTATAGGAAAGAAACAGTTTGTAGTGTGTTAGCATGCGTTCTGCAGTCTGCAGCAGATTTTATTACAAAATAACCAGAATGCAACACAATCAATTATTCAGACAACCAACCAATAAATAAACATAGCTATATTCAACTGAAAGGTAACAAACGTAAATTGCAACAGTGTAAGCTTCTTAATAAATTGTATATTGCTTGACACGGTGTAACAAAACAGATGTAAAAGTAATAAATCACCAATGTATTGATTGACCAGTTTTAGAGAGATGACTATGAAAGTGTGAATCACTTCACTATCAGCCCTACTGTGCAGTGAGTTTGTATGTTATACCATGAGGAATTGGTGCTGGAAAGAAAATATTTGGAATACCTACCTCTGAACTGACTAGATTTTCACAGAATGCCCACATTTTTCTTTTTCATTAAATTGTGGTTTCTGGCACATCATTGAGGACTAAATTCAGAAAATAATAACAGACATTTGAGTTTCAGACTTCATATCTTTCAGAAAATTTATCCTAATGCAAAATGCTAAGTTTGTAAGAGCAATATTTAAAAAGAGTTCCTATTTTTGGGCCTTTGTCACCCCATTATTTGTGGCTTTATCCAGATTTCTTTCTCTAAGAGGTTGAGAGGTTTGTTGGAATATTTGCACATCTGAAAAGGTGATGGTGCAGTAAAGTTATTATACAGGCATGCAGAACGCAGTATGAGAATAAATGATTTGCTGAAATACTGCCGAGATTTATTCCATGTTACTGGACAATTGAAACAATAAAGGTACGTCTGTAAAAGCAGTAGCTTGGCACATTACTGGAAATCTTATACTGTACATCAAAAAGTAAAACAAAAATTAAAATGGTTGCGGAAATGTACATTGTTTAAAAGTCATGAGTCGTACTCTTATGGCTATCATCTATACCAGCTCCACTGAGGCAAATACAGCAAGATGAAGTTTACGTATGTAAATAATGTCACAGCAAATAAGGCAAAGCACAGAGGAATACTGCAATAACTGACATCATAATGGAATAAAGCTTTGCTAAAGTATTTGGATCGGTTTACCACAAACTTGAGTTACGTCAAGGGTATACAACCATAACAGCATTCTTAACCTGTTGGTCTAAGCAGGAATAAGATACTTGTAACTGATGCAAGTTCTGCTGTAGGCATGTCAAAATGTGAAATGCCAGGTAATAGAAGACATTCTAAAGCATAAGAATTATAGTGATGATATGCTGATATATTGCATGAAAAAAAAAGAATGAGCTGAAGCACAAAAAGAAGCCCTGGAAAGATTAAACTAAAAAGGGTTGACATTAAAAAAAGGACAAATGTGATTCTGATAAGGATATGAGGGAGGTTTTTGAATTAATTTGATTTGCAGACGATATAACATTCTACCCAAACAAAATCAAGGAAAAGCACAATATTTTCCTTCATAAAATGAAAAGAAAAAAGAACTTGCGTTTTATCAAACATTTTAGCACAACGACATCAACAGTAAGAGGAATAATGAAAACATATATTTCATTTGGCTGCACCAATGGGCAGTAATGGCAGGTTGCTGTGGATTATCATCACTAAATGATAGCAGACATGTGAGTTCAGACTTTGTATCCCTAAGAAAATGCCTGCTAATGCAAAACCTGTTTTTCTAGCAATTTTCTAAGAATAGAAGGCAAAATCTTAAAATCTTTTCCAGATGTTGAGAATGTGGAGGGGATCTGCAATGGGTTTCAATGTCTGGCTGTAATAACAGCAAGCTGAGATACATTTCTGGGCTATTAGTTATGAATAGACTCATTCGCATGATCTCTAGCAGATATCCAAGGTCTACAGTCATACAAGTGGCTGTAGCTGATAGTTTCAAATATCATTTTATTCCTCAAATTTTTGGCCTTTTCCTCACAAAATATATGATTTTCTGGTGAAGTGTTATGAACTACAGTCACTAGATAATGACACGACAAACATGAGTTTTACACTTCATACTCTTCAGATAATGCTTGATAATGTTAAACTCATTACATTAGTGGCTTTCTAAGTATTTAAGGCCAATATTAAAAATCTGTTCCTGACTTTATACCCTTCTTTTTGATTCTTTGGCTAAGAGAGTGAGAGGTTGTGGGGTTCAAATGATTGCACTCTATAGTTCTCACAGCAAAGAGCTCAAATACACTTCTAGGTCATTATTTATGTATTTGTTTATTGATTTGATCACAAGGAAACATTGGAGGTGTATGTAGTAATAAATGGATTATAAATGATGGTCAAATCTGTGTCTGTGCTTATGTATGAATATATGGTTCCTTCATCCTATAGTAATTTTGGTGCAAAGGAAGGAATTGATTGCAGTAAACAGGTACATCACCATATGAGCCATGTTCTTTGGGTATGTGCCTTAGTTTCCTAGTTTTGTTGACCATTAACAGTCTTTTTATTATTTGGCTGTAAATAAATTGGACATCATGAAGTCTATTAGTTTAGTCTTAATATTTTAACTATGAATATATTTTTAATTTAGCATTCTTTTTACAGGCATATGGGTGTGAAATTCACTGTGTTGAGCTACTGCCGTTTGTTTGGCACTTAATGCAGATGAGTAAAGCTATGAGCTGCTAATGAATGGCTTCCTGCATACCTCTCAACTGTCCAGATTTTCACAGAATGTCCAGATTTTTGCCTCATAACATTGGCCTGTTCCACATAAAAAATTGTGGCTTTCTGGCAAATCAATGAGGACTGACGTTACTAAATAATGACATACATTTCAGTTTCAGACTTCATTTCCTACAGAAAATACATGCTAATACAAATCCTGTTATTCTAGCAACTTTCTAAGTTTATAAGAGCAATATTAAAACTATATCCCTATTTTTGAGCTTTTGTCCCCGCATTTAGACTTTGTCCAGATTTTTTGTGTTAAGAGGTTGACAAGTATGCCTTCCTGTAGCATATGGATTGATTCCCTGACTGTTTGTTTGTCTATCCTGTGTGACTCTAATGAAGTCACTTTAACAGACAGCACTCCTTGACTGCCCCTGAAAAGTGACACTTGCATCCAGCCAGCTATGCCAGGCTGTTAGTAAATTCATACACAATTCCCCAGATTTAATAAAATCTGTGTAGGCACAGTGTAGCGCCTACATGGAAGTTACCATGTCCGTGTACGTGGTTCCCCTAGGTAGTGCACCATGCATATTAGTGATGGAGCATTGCTGAGGGAGAGCAGTGGAACACGGTTATTGAATCAGTGTAGGGAGTGTGTGACTGTTTCTGCAGATGAGTAACATTATATTAATGTATTTAATTCTTTTTTTTCCCCCAAGTTTGTATGGCACGACATGGAGCACAGCAATTGACACATGCCAGACATCTAAAAATAGAAACTGGATGCATTTAATTTGTGATTCAAAGGTCAACTTTAAGCATAGCTGAATGGATTTGCGTGGCGCACCATGGTGCTAAGCAGTGCTTAAAGTTAGCTCACAGGTATATGTAAAAGTATAGCAGTATTCCACATATCCATGTAACCAAGTGGTGAGAGTTACGGCCTTATGTGCAGTAGGTGCAGGGTTTGAATATGTGGAAGGGAAATTAAGCATTTAGGATCATAGGAGGTTACTAGACTATTGGTGTTGTGGTCCTTATAAACCTAGCCAAGGGTTTAGCCCATGTTTAGACAAGTCAGCACCCGATGTCCCTGTCTAACAGGGATGCGGGTGGCATCCCGGAGTATATTTTCTGTTTCCCATCCAGTTATCCAGGTTGCACTTAAAAAGGGGTAAAGAGGTACTCTGCTTGATGTGGAGAGGGAGTCTATTGCATAGATGGGGGAGTCTCTGGGACACAAATCTGTCCCACCAACAAGTCCTGTTGATTTCACAGACCAGGTTGAGGCCTCGTGTGTAAGTTACTTGAGTGGAGCTTGACTTGTGGATATGCAGTAGTCCCATCAAGATGGGGTCCATGTTAACCTTGTATGCTAGACAGAGGTCACCTCTGAGGATTCTGTAGGAAACTGAGTAGAGGGATAGGGCTATTAGCCTATCTGTCTATGATAGATGTTTGAGGCACTGGATTCTCCTGGTGAGAAACCTATGTGGTCTCTACAGCTGCTGCATGTTCTTTGTGAGGTACATGCTGAAAGGGGTGTTGTACTCAATAATGGGCCTTATAAGGGAAGAATAAAGGGATGTTATGACCTCCTTGTCCCTAGATGAGATACACTTACTTATGAGGTGAGCCATGTATAAGGCTTTCTGTACAACGGAAGCAACATGGTGGTCAAAAGTCAGGTTGCTATCAACCTGGGTGCCCAAATTCCTCACGACCAATTGCCTGCTTAGGACACTGTTATTAATGTGATAATTTGTGGGGACAATACTCTCCTCAAAGGGGATGATGATGCATTTTTGGTATTCAGCTTGAGGCCATGTTTCTGGCACCAATCATTTGTCTGAGTGAGACCTTCTTGGAGGATGTCCACATCACTAGGGGAACTGATGACAGCACACAGCTTGCAGTCATCTGCAAACCTGGTCAGCCATAGCCCACTGGCTTTGGTGTACACCTCAGAAAAGTATATCTCAAATAACAGAGGCCCAAAGACCGAACCCTGGGGTATGCCATTTGTTACAGATCAACTGCTTGAGGTGGCTTCCCCTATTTTGACTAGATGGGTTCTATCAGTGAGCCAGTTTGCTACCCATCTGGTAACATATGGATTGATGCCTAGTTGAGAGAGTTTATCTATTATGCCAGAGTTTGGAATAGTGTCAAAGGCTTTGGCCAGGTCTAAGTAGGTGGTATGCACCGTCTTCCCCTCATCCATGGCTTTGGTGACTGTCTCAAAGAAATCCACCAAATTTAGCAGACATGACCTCACCTTGACAAAGCCAAACTGTGCAAGATTGAGTGTTTGGAGGTTGCCAATGTGCTTGTTAATGAGGTCCATGATAATGCATTCCATGGCCTTGCAGATCAGGCTAGTTAGGCTGATGGGTCTATAATTTCCTGAATCGGTGGATGCTCCACCTTTGTGCAAAGGGATGACAGTGGCTGTTTTCCACTCAGCTGGGATGAAGCCAGTACTCAAGCTCTGGTTGAATAGGGCACCTAATGATGCTGTAAGTTCCTACCTGAGTTCATGTATGATGTACCCTGGGATGTTATCGGGTCTCATGGAGGCTGTATTTTTGGCCTTTGAGAGAGCAGTGATGACCTGTTCCCTAGATATAAGGGAAGGGGGCAGGTACTGGGGATGTCCTTATTTCCTGATACTGGTACAGAAGGGTGAAGTTTTCAGTGAATCTGTCAGCCAGCAAGTTTTCTATATGTATATATGGTGTCCTTGACCAGATTGTTCTGAACAGATCTGGGTGCTTCCTTTGAGGTTGCAGACATATGTGAAGAAGGCCTTATAGTTTCATAGTTTAATACTAGGCTATCTGCCCTGGGGCATTTATAAGCCTAGCCATAGTGATGTGGCTTTCGCCACCCCTTGTAGTGGTACTAAAGTGTACAGAATAGATTTAGAATACTGTGCCTCTGTCTAGTAGTGACACATTGAAGACCCCCTTACTTAATAGAATTAGTTTACTGTGCCTCTGTCTAGTAGTGACACAGGGATGACCCCCAGGGTAAACCTACAATCTCCCATCCACTCATCAAGATTTCTCTTGAAGAGAGTCAGTGAGGGGCTCTGCCTAACATGAACTGGGATTCTGTTCCAGAGTATGGGAAGCCTCTGAGTTATGAATCTGTCCCTACAGCATGTCCTATTCATATTTGTGCTGAGGTTTAAATCTTTAGCTCTCGTGGTTCTGATGGATTTGGATTTTTTGAGGTGGAGCATGTCCATCAATTCCTGATTGGACATGGCCTTGTACGTCAGGCACAGATCACCTCTGAGCAGGCGGTATGCTACTGAATAGAGCTGGAGTTTCTTTAGCCTGGCAGCATATGACATATGTTGGAGACCCTTGATCCTCTTGGTGAGGTATTTCTGGGGTCTCTCCAGCTGTTGTAAGTGCCGGGTGAGGTACATACCAAATGTGGCATTGTACTCAATCATGGGCCTGATAAGGGAGGAGTATAGAGGTACAATAACCTCCTTTGATCTGGATGTGAATCCCTTCATGATAAGGTGGGCAAGGTAGAAAGTCTTTCTAACCACTTTGGCAACGTGGGTGTCAAATGAGAGGTCACTATCGACTTGGGTCCCCAGGTCTCTGATTACTTTTTCTGTACTCAGTGGGTTACTGTCTATGTCATAATTTGTGGGTAGTTTGTTTTTCCCAAAGGGGATGACTATACATTTCTTGGCATTCAGTTTAAGGCCATGATTCCGGCACCAGTTGTCCGTTTCGGTGAGGCCTTTCCGTAGGATGTATGTGTCAGCTGGTGTATCGATTATGGCGCCTAGTTTGCAGTCATCTGCGAACTTTGTCAGCCACAACCCTCCCATGTTTGCTTTCACATCTGAGAAGTAAATGCCGAACAAGAGGGGTCCCAGAACAGAGCCCTGTGGGACACCACTTGTGACTGGCTTTGAGTCTGACATGGCTCCCGCAATTTTGACTTTATGGGTTCTGTTCTTTAGCCAGTTTGCAACCCATCTTGTGACATATGGATTTACATTTAAGCTGTTGAGCTTGTCTATGATGCCTGAGTGGGGTATTGTGTCGAAGGCCTTAGCCAAGTCCAGGTAGGCTGTATGGACTGCTTTGCCCTCATCAATGGCTCTAGTGACTGTTTTGAAAAAGTCAACCAGGTTCAAAAGCCAGGATCTGCCCTTTACAAAGCCGAACTGGGTGGGATCAAGTGTCTGTAGGTCCCCAATGTCGCTGTTTATGAGTTCCATAATGATTCTTTCCATAGCTTTGCAGACCAGGCTGGTTAAGCTTATGGGGCAGTAGTTCCCAGGGTCTGTAGAGGTGCCTCCTTTGTGGAGTGGGACCACTGTTGCTGTACACCAGTGTTCAGGTACATATCCTGTAGTAAGGCTAAGGTTAAATAGCATTTTTATATGCGGATTTAGCTCCTCTTGGAGTTCACGTAGCACGCAACCGGGGATACCATCAGGTCCCATTGATGCTGTGTTTTTTGCTTTGCTGAGGGCGGCTCTCACCTGGACATCTGAGATGATAGGGAGGTTACATCCAGCTGGGATAAGTATTTCTTCTTTTGGGGGTGAGGGAGGGGAGAAATTTACACTGAACCTGTCTGCCAGAATGTTGGCAATATCTGTGGGTTCGGTGAATTTTTTGTCGTTGTGTACTAACTCTGAGCATATCTGAGGGTTTCCGCCCAGGTTTCTAACATAACTGAAGAAGGCCTTGTGGTTATCTTTAGTGTCCTTGGCGATTTTTCTCTCAAAGTTGGCCTTGGATGTTTTTATGAGAGAACGTAGCTTTCTACTAGTGCTGATCAGAGATGCCTTCCCTTTATGGGATTTTGCTCTGTCTTGCAGTAGCTTCCTTCTTTTGTTATACAATTAGTTTATGGCTGGGGTCCACCAGACAGGATGCTTTCCCTTGGTGGAGAGGGTCTTGGTTTTATTTGGGATTGCATGATCCATGCATTCTTGGAGATGTCCGTAGAAAGCATTTGTGAAGGATTCAGCATTGTGGGATGTGGTTTCCACTGGCCCAGTGGGCTTAAAGGATACCATCTCAGTCTTAAGAAGTGTAAAGTTGGCTTTTGAGAAGTTTTTCACTGTAGTCTTTTGTGCTGGGGGTGGAAGTGGGATATGTATATCCAGGGTGATTAGTTTGTGGTCAGATCTCACTAGTGAGGGGAATACTTCCGGTGTGGAGCATTTTGTCCCCATGTTTGTGATGATCAGGTCTAGTATATTATCTCCCCTTGTGGGAGAGGTGTCTAGCTGTTCCATTGCATTTGAGTTTATGAATTCCAGGAACCTTTGGGCTAGGGTGTTAGGGCTAGAATAGTGCACCCAGTCTATGTTAGGGTAGTTGAAGTCTCCCAATATTATGGTATTTGGTGAGACATTCATATCCTCCAATGTCTTCAGGAAGACTGAATGGGGTACTTGAGATTGGGAGGGTGGTCTGTAACATGCAACCAGTTGTATAGCAGTTTTGCCTATGGTTAGTTGCACCTGGATAGTCTCCGATGCTTCATGAGTTGCCACTAACCTGGAGGTGTGGGTATCCTTGATGAATATGGACACTCCCCCTCCCTTTGTGGTTTGGCCCGGGTTTTGGGGCCGAAAAGCATGATACGAGGTAAAGCCTGGTAGTGCTGGGGTGCTCTCAGGAGCCTTGAACCAGGTTTCAGTTACTGCGCAGACATCGATGTTCTCCATACTGAGGAGTGCTTTGAGAGCCTGCATCTTGAGATTTAGACTTCTGGCGTTGAGCAGCATTACCCTTAATTTTTTTCCATTTTTGTTTTCTAAGGAGGTGGGTTTGTCTTTTGAGCCTTGCCTAAAAAAAGGCACTATGGGGGTGGCAAGAGCCTTAGCCAATATCCGGAAGTCCAGTGGTGACAGGTGCAAGCCGTCCCTTGTGAAGCAGCGTGGCTTGTCCAGCATGTCATCCCAAGAGACAGACATTGGATCCCCCTAGAATGACACCAGTAATTGAGCCAATTATTAAAGCTGATCATCTTGTCTTTGTATTGTGGCATCATTCTTGGTGAGGGCAAGATGCTGCTCAGGGTCAGGGTCATACCAGCCTGGGCTACATAATCAGAGAGCTCCTCTATGTCTCTTTTCATGTAGTCATGTAGATATCCTTCCCTGTGTTTCACCAATATCTAATCTTGAATGTCTGCTAAACTGGTATACATAATGGTGTCCTTCTCTCCCAACAGCTACAGAGGACAGGGCTGGCAACGTTGAGGCACATGCCGGGCACTTGGCTAGGTTGTGCCGCGAGTGTGGTGAGTACAGTTGTATTTTGCAATCTATAGTCAGATAAGCAAGAAAGAATAAAACATTACCTGCCATTAGGTATATACAGTAAAGATTGTATTGCAATGAATGTGGACATAGACCTGTACTTCAATACGTGACTATTGACAACTGTAGTGCAATAAGCAGGGAAGAGTAAAGTATTAACTTTGCTAAAGTCAATGAAATAAAGTTTTTACTGGAATAACTTTGGAATTACAACTGTATTGCAATACTGGTATTACAACAACTGCTGTGCAGTAAAAACATGAAACTATACCAGTAACTGCATGAAGGTACCTCTAATAAAGCTGTGTTGTGCAATATGTGTGGAATTAGGGCTGTTTTGCATGAAATTGATTATGACAACTCTTCTGCAATAAAAACACAAAACGATACCAGTTTCTGGTTCAAGGTATATCTAATAAAGAGTGTTGTGCAATAAGTGTAGATTCAGAGTTATTTTACAAGAAATTAATTATGACAACTGTTCTGCAATAACACACGAAGCAATAACAATAAGACTGAAGGTATATTGTTTTAACCATTGCATTTCAGCTGTATGCATTCAGGCTCTGAAGTATGGTGCTGCAGGCAAGTATAACAGTGTAATAGCTGCAGACTGCAAATATACTGTCTGCAAATGTATATGGGTGAGCACAGATATTTCAACCCACTAACAATATATTGTGTACCACAAGGAGGTTGAATAAAAACAGACATTTATTCAGGTTAGAAATTAATAAAAAAACATAAAAAGACAGCACTTTCACCCATAAATGCTTGGGCATCATCAGAGTCGTATAAGTCAATTAACACAGCCCTCTTTTATACTAATTTAAACATCAGACATACACGTAATTTCCTGTTTGGTTAAGAAAACAGTCACTGAATTTCATTAATCCACAATATAAAAATATTGTTACGACATTATAAAATAGTTGGTTTAACTAAAACATTTGTAATATTACACTACTCTGCCTAATTAATCTCATATGACACACAAGCTTATAAAATATGTGAATCCAGCCAAAAGCCATAGGGAAAAAATAATATTCCTTGTATTTTGATATTTTAATGTTCAGATAAAATTTGCTCTTTTCTTTAAAACACTCAAAATCGAGATATTACCATTAATTCCTGGTTCCATTTTCGCAGTAAGTCACAATTGCCATTTTGTCTCCTTTATTTCTAAGTCCAAACTGGGGTTCCCTCCTCTCCCATCCACAAACACTCTATCAATAACAAAAAATATGAACTTTCTGAAATTGTTGCAGTCAGTACTATGTACATATAGGGCACTACTAAGCTTTTTCTTTTTTGATGCCCCTGTTATGTTTGACAATTCTATCCCACAATCTTCTTATGGTTTTACCCAAATAGAATGCTGAGTAGGTGGTGCAAGTAGCTACATAAACCACCATGGTCGTATTGCAATTACAACATCCAGGGCAATGCAGATTCCTACTATAAGTTTCTAAAGCCACATATGGGCCATCATTAATAAATCTGCAAGTATTACAAGTGCCACACTTATACATTTTTGAGATGTAAATTCTTATCCCTCTCTTGTTGTCTTTCTCTAAAATTTCTTTCATATTTTTTCCTTTGCCATAAGCTATTTTCGGTTTACACCCTAACTTCCTTTTTATCTCCACATCAAAAATGCCCTCCCATAACTTTCGCAAGCTCATAGCTAAATATGGGGTGTCCGGACTGTATTGGAAATCATAACATCATTACCAAATGGCTTATGGCGTCTCTGTAATCCATTGTTTGCTTCTCCTCTCAGGATAGGAACAAACCTATTTGCTCGATTTCTAATCACTTCATTTCTAGTTCTCAGCAATAAATGGAAGGTGTAACCTCTTTCTTTGAACATCCCTATTAGAATGGTCATTTCTTCCAAACATTTCAAATTATCACTGACTAATCTTTAGAGTCTAACCATCTGCCCCTTCACCACACTTCTTTTTTGATGGATAGGATGGCAGTTATCATAATGAAGCAGCATGTTGGGGTATATTTTCTTTCTAAAAATACTACAGGAAAGGTCACCCGTTAACTCATCCTTCTTCAAAAGGATATCTAAATAATCCATTTCCCCCTTATGGATCGTATATGTAAATCTCAAACGTTCTGTTGAACTATTTAGGTATTCAATAAATTCTCTGGCTTTGCCCTGATTTCCTGCCCACAAAAGTAATGTAGCATCAAAAAACCTCAAATACATTTTTATTCTGGACATAAATGGGATGAGAATACGTCATGTTTCCCATTCGGCCAACACCAAGTTCGCAAATATAGGTGCACACTTGACTCCCATTGCAACACCAGAGGTTTGCTGAAAAAATTCCCCTTCAAAGAACAGGAAATTGTTTCTTAAAATGACTCCCATCAGTTCCACCAGTACATTAACCTTGGTCTGGTTCATATGCCCATCCTTTGTTAAACTATACTCAAAAAATTCTAGACCTTTCCTATAAGGTATCACTGTAAAAAGATATACCACATCTATAGCCAAGAACATAAATTCTTGTTGCGTATCATCTCCCCCAGTTCTAAGCAATGCCATGAATCTTTCAAAATATATGTTTTTTGTTGCAGAACCAGCTTAGACTAATAATCCACATATTCTGCTAGGGGCTCAGTTTTTGAACCCCTTGCTGCCACAGTCGGCCTAAATAGAGGATCCATCTGATCTTTATGTATCTTAGGAATCCCAAATGTCACTGGGATAATTGGGACTTCAACACACAAATAGTCATATTCACTCACTGTAATTGAACTTTGGCTTAGAGCATCAAGTGGCATCATATCACCTTTTATATAAGCTCTATTTAATTCATTTTTGGAAACTCTTTCATATGTCCCTTCATCATTCAGCAATTCACACATTTTACATACATAATCTATGTATTTCATTATAACAACACCCCCTCCTTTGTCTGGTTTCATTATTCTATAAGACTTATTTGCTGACAATTCTTTTAGGCAAATCATCTCATCCTTTGTTAAATTATCATTTTCTACATGATTTTGCCTCAACTTTTGCCTGAACTCATACTCACACAACATTAAAGGCATGGAATTTTTTGATGGATTAAATGTGCTTTTATGCTTTAAGCATGGTTGTTTCCATCTAGGTTCGTCACTTTGATTTGAAAAAAATAAACGCAGATTCAACTGTCTCGTAAATAATTTCAAGTTAACCAATACTTTAGCTATATCAGTCTTAAATCTAGGTACAAAATTAAATCCTTTGTTGAGCAAGGTCTGGTGTACATCACTTACTTCTAAATCACTCAAGTTATATATAGTACATCTTCCAAAATCCTGAAACTCTGGGTTGTTATTAAACTCTCTTGATCATAATTCTAAAACCTGTTCTTCCCTCTCCCCCTCCCCCTCACTGAACATCCCCTGGGTGCTGCCTGAAAGGAAGGACCATGTTGAACCTGATTCTGAAGGTTCATTAGTCATTCGGATTGTCTCAATTCAGGTGGATGTTCTAAAAAATACTCTTGTTCATCGTCACCAGTTGCACCTGTTCTACTATTTTCATTGTTATTATCATGAATCATTCTTTCCAAATTGTCAGTTTTATATATTGGGGGGTTGGAGGTAGACCTTTTTGTCTGCATAGTCCCTATTGTCTCTTTTTTTAAATAATTATCATGGACAAACTTTTCCATATCAGCAAAAACTTTGTTATATTTGCTAATTACACCATTAAATAATAAATCATTGGAAATGCTACTGTTCAATTCATTTCTCTCATTTTTTTTAATTTGCCTAACTTGGTCATTGTACCTTCTTATAATGTCCATCATTTCCAGTCCTGTTCTGTCAAAAGGGGCAGATGGTTAGACTCTCGAGATTAGTCAGTGATAATTTGAAATGTTTGGAAGAAATGACCATTCTAATAGGGATGTTCAAAGAAAGAGGTTACCCCCTCCTTTTATTGCTGAGAACTACGAATGAAGTGATTAGAAATCAAGCAAATAGGTTTGTTCCTATCCTGAGAGGAGAAGCAAACAATGTATTACAGAGATGCCATAAGCCATTTGGTAATGATGTTATAGTTTTCCAATACAATTCAGACGCCCCATATTTAGCTATGAGCTTGTGAAAGTTCTGGGAGGGCATTTTTGATCTGGAGATAAAAAGGAAGTTATGGTGTAAACCAGTGGCAGCTCATGACTTCAAATCAAAGTGGGGCTGCAGGAGACAGCTCAATGGGTGGGGCCAATGTATAGGGGTGTGGTCAACTAGAAGGGGTGGAGCTATGCTCAAAACCACAAAAACTGGGACTTTAATTAAATATGCTTCCCTGGGTGCCAAACCATCATGAGAGTCCAATCAAGACAAAATGAAGTGTAAAAGAAAAAAAAATATTTCAATACATGGCTACATGACAGCTTACTTAATATCTAGATGGAAACAAAAAGGTTGTGAGTGAGGCATGAAAAAACATATTACTTTTTAAATGCATTACTGGAATGCCAGTCAAAATCAACTATAAAAAAACAAGCAGCACTCAACTCAAACTCCTTGCACTGCAGTTCTAATTATAATTTATATTCAGCTTCATAAAAGTACCAAGTGACATGCTGAAAGTAGCAATCTCTGTGATAGCCCCACTTGTAAAAATGTTTCTTATCCAAAAATGACCTGCTGCCTGAGCCTGACAACAACTATCCACTTGTTTCCTGGGAAAACATGATCAAAGTAAAAAATGAACAGCAAACAAGAAACAAGCTCAAGACAAATTGCTTAAAGGATTACTGCACAGGTTATAGACCACACATGACAGACTGGCATTCTGTTTAGTTTACAGGTAAAGCCTGCAAAGATGACTGCAAGTCTCCAACAAATGTCATGAGCTTCTGGAAAAAAAGTAATCCTGTCCTTTATTACAAATACTGTTGTGACGCCTGTGTACTGGCCCAGCAATCAAGAAGCCTCAATCCTCACCACTAACACCAGTGAAGGGTGTCCATATAGGGAAAGGATAATAAATACACACACAGTAAAGTACAATTTCCCTTAAGAGCACACAGAGATCACAGTCAGTGTGGGGCTGGTTTCTCCCTTTCTCTCCAGGTCCCCAATAAGACTCCCCACTGGCACAGCTATAGGGTCCAGATTTCAGCCTAGTGGGCAAGCTAAAACCTCCAGCACTCTCTCTGTCCAACCAGGGCTTTGTGTCCCTGCCCAAGTATCTGACACACGCATACTTTGAGATGAGAGCTATATACAACCACACAGACACTCCTGGGGAAGGCTGGCACAGTTTCTCCAGCTGTGCCCATTTTCTGCCCAGTCTAAAAGGTAGTACCAGCTGCCACCACCCACTAATATCAGCTACTCAAAGGCCCTTCTGAAAGGGTGTCCAATTATTACTGTGCAATATTATTATCCAAATGGTAAGTGTGACTGAACAGTCAAGGCTTATTAGAGTGACTTGGTACAATATCGCTATATACATGCAATGTACTCTAGAGCTTAAATTAACTCTACATAAAACAGCCACAGTTGAAAGGTTTAAAAATATTTAATAATAAATAATAAAATCAATCAACATTTTAGGGTGCTATTTCCCACCAGGCCAAAATATACCTGCCCTTGAAAACCTACTAGACTGGGCAAATCTCTCCCTACCCCAAGAAACTATCATCCTCGGAGACTTTAACATCAATTGGCTATCCTGCAACAGCAACTATGCAGCCCTCCACCTAAATTTCCATGGTTTCTCTCAGCTAATACAAACCCCCACTAGGATCAATAAAAACCCCAATAACCACACCATTCTTGACTGGGTCTTAGTTAACAAAGCCCCTCACACCTACCTAGCAGGCTGTTTACCAGACTCCCTTAGTGACCATTCCCCAGCCTTCCTACCAAAAAAATCACATTAATGATTGCAAACCCATTACCCACAGACTTATTCGCAACAAAGCTAATTTTAACACCAGCTCCTTCACCTCCTCTCTCCAGAACGTAAGCTGGTCACCTCTAAAGTACCTCAACCTAGACAAAGCAGTCCATTTCTTTAACAGTACCTTCCTCAACATCCTTAACTCCCATGCCCCCTTGAGAAACACCAAAATCAGGACTAAGAGCTCCCCCTGGCTACAAAAAAACACCAGGGGCCTTATGAAAACCAGGGATAAAACATGGGAATGCTGACGCATAACTAAAAACCCCTCAGATAGGCAACTCTTCCTTGAACTACATAACAAGGTCAAAAAGCAAGTAAAAGCAGACAAAGCCCTTTTCTATCAGATTTCCCTAAACTCCTCCCAAAACAACCCCAAGCAATTCTGGTCTACAATTAACCCACCAACCACCCCTGTCTCCACCAGCAGCATTACTGATTCCTTCAATAAACACTTCACAGAATCTGTTCTATCCCTAAAAAACAAACACTTCCCTACACTAACTCCCCCCTCACCCAACCCAAAATCACCTCTTCTTATCTTCTTTCTCTCCACAGTACCCACCTCCTACATAAAAAGACTCCTGACAAAACTAAAACCCACAAAACTAGCAGCCGACTACCTGCCAGCTGAATACCTAAAGATAGCAGCTGATGTCCTAGATTATCCTATTTTCATATTAATCAACCACTCCATATCTGAATCCTATGCACCCACGCTATGGAAAATATCACACATCATTCCCCTCCACAAAAGTGGCCCCTCCACTGATCTCTCCAACTGCCGCCCCATTGCCATTCTCTCCCACCCTCTCCAAGATACTCGAAAAATGCATCAACTCACAGGACTCCAAATTCCTCCTTAACAATAATCTCCTCTCCAATACCCAGCATGGTTTCAGACCACACCACAGCATAACAACTGCTCTCCTCTCCTTCATCAACACTATCCTCCATCACAAAAACAATGGCCTCCTCTCCTCTGCTGTATTTCTGGATCTGTCTAAAGCCTTTGACATTGTGTCATACAATCTACTACTCTGTGCTCTGTCTGACCTCTCTATTTCCACACCAGCCATAAACTGGTTACACAGCTATCTACAAGGCTGCCAGCAATCAGTAATCTGGGACAACAGTCTATCCACTTGTCTCCCTGTTACTCTCGGGGTTCCCCAAGGCTCCATCCTTGGCCCCCTACTTTTCTCCCTTTTCACCAGTAATCTGCACACTGCCACCAAACATGCCTCCCTCATACAGTATGCAGATGTTTCCACCCTCATCTGCTGAGCCCCAGCTCTAACAGAACTCCAACAGATCACCCAAGAATCCTTCTCTTCAGTTGAAAGGTGGCTATCTAATTCCCAGCTTCTCCTCAATCCCAATCTACCCCAAACACCCTACACTTCACTATTCAAGCCAAGGATAATACCCCCATTTCACCAAGAGTTCACACAAAACTGCTTGGCGTACAGATTGACAATAATCTCAAATTTGACACCCACATATCACTAACAATAAAAAAAGTTCACAAAAAACTGGGTGCCTTATATAGAAGCCACCAATACCTCACCAAACCAGCAAGAATCTCTATCACCAGTTCCCAACTAATCTCCACCCTACTCTATGCATCACTTATACTTACAAATCTTAGACAATCAGACCTACACAAACTCGAAGCCTGCTACAATAAAATCACAAAATTTGCCACTGGTGCCTCTTACTGCAGCCACCACTGTGCCTCCCTTAGAGACGACTGGGTTGAACTCCCACAACTCCTACACCAAACCCAACTCACCTTTGCTCATAAACTAGTAAACCACCCTCTCCGAATCCCATCACTCCATATAATTCTCCAACCCTACCACTCTTCCAGACCACTACACTCCTGCAACAAAAATCTACTCCAGGTCACCAAAGCCAAAAACTCAGCAGGTGAAGCACTATTTTCCTGCGCTATATCCAAGCTCTGGAACAACCTTCCCACTACCATAACTACCCTTCCTTCCTGCAGTAATTTCAAGACTGATCTTAAATCTCACCTAAGTTCTCACTGACTTTGTCCTTGTGCAAACCCCATCTAATAAACACTCCTTTCCCAGATTTAGATAGGGTATCCCCTCTATCACTATAAAACTGAAGATTACTCACTGCTTGTTAATCCTTCCAGGATTTAGTTATTCATTTAGTCTGTTATTATTGTTATCTAGTTACTGTTTAGATAATTTGTAGCTCTGTGTTTTACTTCTTTCTCAATGTTGTAATTAGAGCTTACTACTCAATTGTACCTAATTTGCTCCTGTATTTCTCCATGTCATGATCACCTCTACTATATACATACCTTGATTGTTATTATTTACCATCTACCATGTCTTTCAGTGGAGCTTTTCTCCCTGGGCCTCTGCTGAAAAAGGACCTGTGTCCAGTCGGAATTTCCCGGTAAACAAATGTAAATAAATAAATAAATAAAAAACACAAGACAATACTTCTTACTACACAGTGCTAGTCAAGAGTTCAAAGATCACAGAAAAATACTTAAAATAATACAGTAGCAAAATTTCTGACATCACAGAAAAACAAACTAGTCTAATCTTCCTATTTCCTAGCTATATGTATGAGAAAGCATAGTTTTAAATAACTTGCATATAGAACTAAGCAGTGCTGGTGATGTTGGACGTTCTCAAGACAAAAATGCTCTGAGCTCTCTGATTCTCTCTCTTTAAATTGATAACACAGAGCTGCTTCACATGACATCATTCTTCACACTTCTCTGGTGTTTCCAGGCTAACAGAAATTGCATTTACATTCTTTACAACTGGTCAGAAACAAGAGCAATAAAGGACATTTATACATCAAATTCTAGCCATTAACTCTGGTCTTAAAACAATAGACAGGATGTCTCCCTCTAGACATATCAGCTCCAAATTTTGACATCAAAGACAGTCCTAAAATGCTTGACTTAGCTTTCTTACAGCAGAGTGCACTGTTGTTACATTTTTGCAGTTCAATATCCAATGCAGTCTTTTCACATGTAAGAGAACAAGCATGCGGCTTACATTAATATTTACAAATGACGGAATTATCTACAAAATTCTATCTGGCTATGCTGACAGCCTTCACCTATCTTCACAACTGTCATATGCATTTCAATACCTAAGGCTTATACTCTATCTGGTTATGTAAATATTCTCTATATGGCAACAACAAAAATGCTTTCAGTGTTGGTAATTCTTTAACAGTATGCTTATTAAAGCTTACTTGCATCTTACAGTCTCAGACAAGTTTACCCGATGGTTATTAAAGCATTGCTACTTAAACACAGAGCAATAGGCACTGCAACAACATGCATTTTCTGAATAAGAAGAAGCATAAATCAACAGTATAAAAATATGACAGAAAACCAGAACATTCTGCAAAATCAAGGACAGATGAAAAGCCACTGTAGTACTTGTGTCTACCTTGGATGGGGGGATACTCTGCACACTCACACTGCATAACTGCTCCTTGCCTTGCTTGGACACATCTAGAGTCACTATGTGGTGGAGTGGGGTGCAACAAGTATGTCACAATTTGAAATGTCTTTGGCTGACGGTGATGGCCCTGACACAATTGTCATACCTCTCAGCCTCCGAGCAAGAAATCTGGACAAAACCATAAACAGAAGTGGGACAAAGGCCCAAAAATAAGGACAATTTTAAATATTGCTCTTATAAACTTAGATAATAGGTCTTGCATTAGTATGAATTTTCTGAAGGGTATGAAATCTGAAACTCAAATGTCTGTCATTATTTTCTAACTTCAATCTTTAAGGATTTTCCACTAATTTGCCAGAAAACCACAATTTTATGAAAACTGGACCAAAAATGTGATGCAAAAATATAAAATAGCCACACAATACAGCTGGGAACATGTCAAAGAAGGGATGCTTTTTGAATATTAGTACTGTTAACTTGAGCATCTGACAAAATAAGAGAATCTTCATGCATTTCTGAAATTAAAAGTAATCTATAACTCAGATCATTACAATTATTTATTAATTGTAAACTCTCCATGTTTTCTTCCAAATTTGCCATTTTGCAGAGGAATTATTGGGGGGGGGGCAACGTTTTGAACCAAAACTGGGGACAGCTGAGAGATTTGGATATACCTAATTCTATAACGCGATTTATTTGAGCTTACCTCTCAACCTCTTAACGCAGGAAATCTGGACAAGGCCAAGTATATTGGGGGAACATACAAACAGTACTAAAATTGCTCTTGTATAAACTTAGACAGTTGACAGAATAACAGGTCTTGCTTTAGCATGCATTTTTCTGCAGAGTATGATGTCTGAAACTCAATGTCTGTCATTATTTAGTGACTTCATTCCTAAATTATTTGCCAGAAAACTACAAATGTTATGAGGAACTAGCCAAAAATAAGAAGTAAAAATCTATTCATTCAGCAAAAATCTGGACAGTTAAGAAGTATAGTTCAGCTGGGACTATCTGCATTTGCCGCCCTTCCCCCCTCATAAAATCATAGTTGAATGGGACCTCCCCCCTGCAGCTATTCCAATGTCCCATTACTTGGCTATTTCACCCCATTTACCATAAACACTGTAATGTGCATACTGCTTTACTTCTACTATGATTTGGATTTCATTTAAAAGTTTTCTTTTACCTTTTACAGCACAAACACTAATAGACATCTGCTAAACAAAGCAATGCAGACTCACAATGAAAATAGACTTAGCATTAAAACTTGTCTGCACTTGAAACTCACATTCATTGAAACAGCATTGAAACCCACATTCAAAGAACCAAAAAAATCTGCAAAGGAATAGGTGCCACAAAATCAAGAACCAGAAAAAATACACACCAGGCACCCAAAGAGGCAGGAGGAAATGAAGCCATAAGCCTGATAATGGAAGCAACAGCAGATTTATTCACATGTGGGTGCCTGGTCCACATTCAAAGAAAATACATCTGGCCAGTGGCAGATAAAGATTAACCTTGGGCTGTTTTCAAATCATAGGCCCCTTGCACAGGAAACACATGTGTTCTTTGATACACCTTCCTCATTGTATTAAATTATATTCCTTATATAATACAGTACAGTTGTTAGAGGGCATTTTAAATTTATTGTTTTGAACATTTTTCCAGTAAACAATGAAACAAAATGCATGCACCAATAGTGACAAAACTGCCCAATTCAGAACATTTCCATCATAAAAGTCTACTCAGACTTCTACAATACACCAGTATCAGTAAATATGCACAATCTCTGCAGAAGTAAAAGTCATCTAAATAATTCCACATTAAAGAGATCTGTAACTAATGAAGAGGTTGCCACTAGCAAACAACTTTATATTTCATTGTTTCATCTACAAATAAAGTGCCTTTTGCCCTTCAAGAATAAATTGCCTTTGTTACATTAAAAAAATTATAAGGTAGTAATATTGCAATAGTGAATGGATGGCAAACTGATAACAGGTTCATCATTACTAGGTATCTCCACCAAAGAGGACATTCTCAGGACTGCAGCATCCACCTCCTTTAAAAGTACAACACAGTACTGCATCAGCCATGCATCTATATACTGTGGAAGCAGAACCCACAGCCTTCTGTATCAAATGCAAGTACACTACCTGTTGTGTTATTAACAATGCAAGCAGACTCAGCATAAGCAGCACTAAACTTCTCTTCAAGCTCTCAGCTCCTTGTAAAATCCACTTGACACTCAACTGTATCTCTCAACTCTGAAGCACAATAAATCTGGAAAAAGCCAACATTTATTGGGTGGGGGGCAAAAGCCAAAAAACTAGGGACACATTTTAAACACTGCTTGTATAATCTTGGAAAGTTGCTAGAATAAAATGCTTGTGTTATCACCACACATTTTACTGCCAAGTCTTGAACTCAGGACAATGTGCACTACAGTTAGAGTAACATACCACTATGACAAATCAGCTGTTTCTTGCAAGGTAGGTAGACTGAAACTTAAATAGCTATAATTTAGTGAATTCAGTTCTCACCATAGTTCTCAACCTCTTAGCACAAAACACCTAAACAAAGCCAATAATGGGGGAATACAGCCCCCAAACATATTCAGTGAATTCAGTTCTCACCATATCTCTCAATGTTTTAGCATAAAAAACCTGGACAAAGCCAATAATGAGGGAATACAGCCCCAAAAATCGGGGCAAATTTCAAATATTGATCTTATAAACAGAGAATTGTTAGAATAAAAGATTTTGTTATCATGTACTTTCTGAAGAATATGAAGTCTGAAATTCAAATGCCTGCCATTATTTAGTGAATTCAAAATCCAGAAAACCAGAAATTTTATGAGGAACAATACAGAACAAAAATATGAGGCAAGAATTTCACAAGTAGTGGTGGGTAGGGAATTCAAGCTCTTGCTACCTGCTCCCAAGGTACAGGGTTTGAGTCTAGCTGTTGCAGTCTGATCCCCTTCCAGTCTATACTGTTGTAACTGCATAGACTTCTGGGATCTTTGCTGTTGCAGGCTGTCTTCCTAATCTGGACTGTCTCACCAGCAGTTTGGATTCTGTGTGCATGCTCTGGACTGGTTCAGCAGCAGTCTGGACTCGGGAAGTGCAGCAAGTGCACGTGTGAGTTCCGGAACTCGTGTTTGTTGCTTTATTTATTTTTTCTTTTGTTTTTATTTTTTCTTTCTTTTGTACAGCTGGGGGGGTTGCAGTCCTGCAGCCCAATAGCAAGAGCTGCCCCTAGTGTAAACCAAAAATAGCTTATGACAAGGGCAAAAATATGAAAGAAATTTTAGAGAGAGACAACAAGAGAGAGATAAGAATTTACATCTCAAAAATGTATAAGTGTGGCACTTGTAATACTTGCAGATTTATTAATGATGGCCTATATGTGGCTTTAGAAACTTTTAGTAGGAATCTGCATTGCACTGGATGTTGTAATTGCAATACGACAATGGTGGTTTATATAGCTACTTGTACCACCTGCCCAGCATTCTATGTGCCTAAAACCACAGAAGATTGAGAGATAGAATTGTCGAACACAACAGGGACATCAAAAAGAAAAAGCTTAGTAGTGCCCTATATGTACATAGTACTGACTGCAACAATTTCAGAAAGTTCATATTTTTTGTTATTGATAGAGTGTTTGTGGATGGAAGAGGAGGGAACCCCAGTTTGGACTTAGAAATAAAGGAGACAGAATGGCAATTGTGGCTTACTGCGAAAATGGAACCAGGAATTAATGATAACATCTCGATTTTGAGTGTTTTAAAGAAAAGAGCAAATCTTGTCTGAACATTAAAATATCCAAATACAAGAAATGTTATTTTTTTCCCTATGGTGGTTGGCTGGATTCACATATTTTATAAGCTTGTGTATCATATGAGATTAATTAGGTGGGGTAGTGTAATATTACAAATGTTTTAGTTAACACAAATATCTTTTATTAATATGATATTGAATTTTTATACATACTATACTGTCTTAACAATATTTTTATATTGTGGATTAATGAAATGTACTGACTGTTTTTTTTAAACAGACAGGAAATTATGTGCATGTGTGATGTTTAAATTGGTAAAAAAGAGGGCTCTATTAATTAACTTATAAGACTCTGATGATGCCTGAGCATTTATGGGCAAAAGTGCTAAGTCTTTTTGTTTTTTATTCATTTGTAGCCTGAATAAATGTATGTTTTTATTCGACCGCCTTGTGGTTTATTTTTATCATTGTTTTATAAGTTGGCGTGTGGACGTTTGGAGAGTGGAGTAATATATTGTGTATACCTACATTCTATGTAGTAATGTATAGGTGATCTAGTATCTCTGTCATGCTTGAATTTCATGACTGTGTGTTCAACTGTCACTGCAGTCTACTCTAAAACTGTCCTACTAATACCAGGTTATATATTGGCTCCAGATGAGATCTAGGCAAATATCAGTCAGTAAACAAGCAGCAGTGACTCAGTAGGTCAGTTTGTTAAATGCTTTGTCTGAAGTACATTTTGCCACACACAGACCAGGTTTCGAATCCAGTGCTCTGTATCACTAGAACTTACAACAGCAGTCACTAAATAATTACAGATTTTCTCTCCACAGGAACTACAGGAAAATGGGTGAGTTAGGCCATAGTCTGGGTAAATAATTGTGTGTTTAGAAGTCACAGACTGTTAAACTCATTACCAGGTATGTGAATATACAGCATAAAATAAAATAAATATAATACTAATAAAACAAAATAAAAGAAATAAAATATGTAATCGTTGGTATGGCTGTATGCCTGGAGTGTCTGTTAAAGGTTGCTGCAGTCAATTAAAACATTTGATGCAGTTGTCCTCTGCAGTCACTGCTATTAGGTTCTATCCCCATGCCTGTCAAGCAAGGCATGATAGTAGTTTAGTTTTTGTACTGTACACATACATGTCTCTCAAGTGTCGCTCTGTCACTGAATGTAATTAGTAGTGCGTAATCCCTCTGTCACACATTTACCAATAAGAGTATCTAACCAAGAATGTATCACTACATCAGCCCACAGTACACTTTGGCAGGTATATAGGTCCACCTGATGTGCAAGTGTTCTGTGTAGTTTACTACCTGCAGTTCTTGTGGCTTGGCCCATACTGCCCAATGCAGATACCTTGAGAGGTATGTGCGTGCTACAGCAGTTATAGTCCACTTGTAAACATAAACAAAGGACAGACCTGTAGAGTAGATAGTAGTACTGTTCTCTACAAAACAGACTATAATGGTATTAATGGACTGTTTATTTCTCTCTCTCCCTACCCCTTATCTTCATTTATTCATTACTGTTATCCATTGGCTATGGTTACTATTAACATCTGTTGTTACATTAAACGTTATTTTGGGGCATGTGTTTTACTATTGTTATGTATTATCTTCTTCTTCTTTCGGCTTTTCCTGGTTAGGGATCACCACAGTGGATCACCTGTCCGCTCATGATTGGCAGTGGAGTTTTACAGTGTTGAGTTGCCAGCCCGGCATCCAACCTTCCACACGCACTCACACCTAGGGCCACTTTAGAGTGTCCAATCCACCTGCAGCATGTCTTTGGGATGAAACCGGAGCACCCGGAGGAAACCCACGCGACCACAGGGAGGACATGCAGACTCTGCACAGAAGGCACCCCAGCCGAGGATCGAACTGGAGAACCTCTTGCTGTGAGGCAACAATGCTAACCACTGCACCACCGTGGCTGCCCTACTATTATGTATTATAATGGTTGCATATTAACACATCTTGTTAAATAACTATGTTGTTGGCTTTATGCCGTAACTATTACTGGCATGCTGTTAATATAGTGACTGTTATGTTATTTATTGTTGTGTTCCATATAATATGCATTGAAATGTGACTGGGTTATTTCCAAAGTTCTGGCATGCTGTTATTACTAACAAACTGTGTTGTTCATAACTAACCTATACACATTGCTCTACCTCTATCACCACAGCACAACAGGGTAGGCTGGTTCATGCTAATCTGACTACCCTACCTCAGCCGGCTGTGGCACCGGATACCAGCACATCTGGGACCCAGGCCAGTGGTGCCTCCTCTGCTGGCCCTGCACCCCCTTCAGGTGGAACTGCCTCAGGGGACAGGGTCTGTCTCCCCCTTGGGAGCAGTGATGGAGGCGTGCCAGTCACCCAAGGTCAAATACCAGCCAAGGTGCACAGGATAGTTCTTAGGAGCTATGAACAATGCCTGTGCCGGATTGAGAGCAGACTTGACAACCTGGTAGGGCCTGCTGGCCCTGGTACACAGCCTCCAGCACAGTCACCTTCGGGGCAGTGAAGGAGCAGTGTTGAATGCCCATGGGTGGGGAGCTCAGTCATGCTGCTGCCATCTGAAGACATGTTTCTCAAATTCCACAACACCATCCCCATCCAAGGTGTTTACCCCCACTATTGTCTCCCTGTTCTGAGAGACTGCTTTCCAATCTATCTGCAAATATACAGAGCTGAGTATATTTTTTTGGTTTTAGAGTTTGTACTGTTAATTGTTGCTTAGATCTCTGTTGAAACTGTTCCTATTTCTGGCTTGTAGTTTAAATTTGGTGGCTTTTGCAGTTGCCCGCCCCACTGTAGATTTGATCTGGGACACTCCCCCAGTCCCATCTCTTTTCCACATTCTACCTAATAAACTCTTTCTGCACTTGCTTTTAGTCCTTTTTAATTTAATTGCATTTTTTAAACTGTGCTTGGTCTAATATTGTTACATACTCAAGTGTGCTAGCTTGCACTGCATGTGAATTGTATTTATTACTGTTTTTGCTACTTTTCTGTAAAACAAAACTGTAAGCCTGTTTCCTACCTTTCCGGTATCTAGTGTTCCAGATACAGATTTGCTGTATTCTGGACTGTATGTAAGCTTCCGAGCCACCCAGGTCTTTCTGTGTTGGAGGGAAGCCTTCTAGCTTATCAGTGGGAGTGGTAAGCACTAGGTAACCTGTCTACCACATAAGGAGTGGTTCTGGCCCAGAAATTGTAGTTATTGGCCGTTTGGGCAATCTCTTCCATCTCTCTCAACTTTCTGATTTGAAAGCCTGCATTTGCACTTGTTTCTGTCCTGTAACTCATCTAGTGCAGATACAGATTCTTAGTTTTAGCACTAAAATTTGCTTATTCATGCTCAGTACTTGTTCAGAACTTGTAGCACTAAATAAGCTACTAATTACTATAGCACTCAGCCTTCCTCATTACCTAGAGGAAAACAGTTTTTGTACTTACATTTCTCACTTGCTAAGAGAAAAACAGCTCTTGTACTCACTTCCTCACTTATCTAGAGGAAAATAGTTTTTTATTCAGGCATGCCCAAGGGTCACCTCTCAGTGTTCTCTCCTGTCTATCTGATGAATCTAGGCATCTTGAGGCAATGTAGAAATTGCCTCATGTACACGGACAACCCTCTCCTCCTACCACCCAACACTACAACCTGTGAGAGATACACTTAACCAGCCAAACTGGAGGTAAAGCTCTCTCCAACCAAGACTGAACTTGACAGTCATGAGGAGAAGGTAAACATTTGCACCACACCACACTCATCACATAGTCTCACTAAATCTACACCACCAAAATACACACATAGTAACACAAAAACATTCGCAGAGGCTCTCAATAATAATCTGCCTAAGCAACAGAGACCTCCAAAGAAGAAACGCAAGCAACCTCCATCCCCCAACACAACCCAAATGACAAATAGCCCACAGACTCAGTGTGCCACTCAACCACAGCCAATAAGGCAAAACAACGAACCCAACACACTAGTTACACTAGTTATAGGTGACTCTATAGTCAGGCACACTGATGTCCCACTCACTAGGCTAAACAAGGAGAAAGTTACTTGTCAGCTGCCTATCAGGTGCCAGGATCTGCCACATAACCCACACACTCAGGTCACGCCACAAGTACAAATATGAATCTGTCATTGTCCATGTTGGTGTGAATGACCCGAGACGTACCTCCCTGGACTACATGAAAAGAGACATGGAAGAGCTCTCCAATCTTGTAGCCCAGGCAGGTATGACCCTAGCCCTGAGTAACATTCTGCCATCACCCAGAATGATACCGCAGTACAAGGACAAAATGATTGACTTCAACAATTGGCTAAGCTTCTGTTGTCATTCTAAGGGGATCCAGTATCTGTCTGCATGGGATAACATGGTCGACAGACCACAATGCTTTGCCAAAGATGGCTTGCACCTGTCGCCCCTGGGATTTTGGATACTGGCTAAGGCTCTTGCTGCCCCTATAGTGACTTTTTTAGGCAAGGTTCAAATAACAAATTCACCACCATAACAGGAACAGGCAAGCAAAAACGGAGGGTAATGCTACTCAGTGCTAGAAGTCTAAATCTCAAAATGCACTCACTCGAGGCACTCCTTAAAATGGAGAACATTGATAGCTGTGCAGTAACTGAGACCTGGTTCAAGGCTCCAGAGAGCACCACTGCACTACCAGGCTATAACTCCTATCACACTTTTCAGCCATGTAACCTGGACCGAAAAACCAAAGGTGGAGGTGTGTCCATATTCATTAAGGATATTCACACCTCCAGGCTAGTTGCTCAGCATAATGCATCCGAGGTTATCCAAGTGCAACTAACTCTGAGTAAAACTGCAATCCAAACTGTAGCTTGCTACAGATCCCCCACCATGCCCCAGGATTCCCACTCCTCTTTTCTTGATGTACTGGAAAATATTAGGGTTCAACCAAACACCCTAATGATGGGCGACTTCAACTACCCCACCATTAACTGGGAAAACTGATCATGTACCAACTCCTTAGCTCAAAGTTTTCTGGAATTCACAAACTCCAATGCCCTGGATCAACTTATCCACACCCCCACCAGGGGCAACAATATCCTAGATCTAGTCATTACCAACATGAGTGACCGGTGTTCCACACCTGAAGTCAGCTCCTCGCTGATCCGATCTGACCATAAGCTAATCACCCTTGATATCCACATCCCGCCCTCACCCCACCCCCAATTAAGGAAACCATGGTAAAACATTTCTCCAAAGCCAACTTCATGCTTCTTAAGACAGAAGTGGTGAACTTCATGACACACATGCAGATGGACAATACAGTTACAACTGCTGAATCCTACACAAATGCACTCTATAAGCACTTACATGAGTGCATGGATTGTGCTATCCCAAACAGAACTAAGACGCTATCCTCCAAAAAAAGGAAGCCAATCTGGTGGTCCCCTGCCATAAACAAACTGTACAACAGAAGGAAGAAACTGTTGCAAAAGAGAGTAAAATCCCACGAGTGGAGGAGCTCCATGGCCAGCCTCAGTAAGAAGCTGAGATCCCTTATAAGATCCTCCAAAGCTAGCTACGAAAACAAAATTGCCAGTAATTCTAAGGACAACCACAAAGCATTCTTTAGCTATGTCAAGAATATCGACGGCAACACCCAGATCTGCTCTAAGTTACAGCACAATGGCACGGAAATTACAGAACCAACTCATATTGCCAACATCCTGGCAGATAGGTTCAGTGCTAACTTTACCCCCCCCACCCCCTAAATGGCCTATATCTATACAGGAAGAATGCAAAGTCCCTGTAATCACAACTACGCAGGTAAAAGCTGCACTCTCTAAAGCCAAAAACGCAGCATCCATGGGACCGGACAACATCCCAGGCTGCGTTTTACACGAACATCAGAACAAACTGGCTCCCCACTTAAGCACCATGTTCAATAATAGCCTTGCATCAGTCTTTGTGCCCACTGAATGGCACACAGCAACAGTTATCCCACTCCACAAATGGGGAGCCACCACTGATCCCGGGAACTATCGACCTATTAGCCTGACGAGCCTGGTCTCCAAGGCCATGGAACGTATCATCATGGAACTCATAAACAAAGACATTGGTAACCTCCAAACTCTGGATCCCACCCAGTTCGGGTTTGTGAAAGGCAGATCATGCCTCCTGAACCTGATCGGCTTCTTTGAGGCAGTCACCAAAGCCATAGATGAGGGTAAGATGGTTCACACAGCCTATCTTGACCTCGCCGAGGCTTTCGACACCATCCCCCATTCTGGAATTATAGCTAAACTCACTAAACTAGGTATAAATCTGTACATCATAAGATGGGTTGCCAACTGGCTCACTGACAGAACCCACACTGTAAAAGTTGCTGACTCCAAGTCTGACCTCAAAGCAGTGACAAGTGGAGTACCACAGTGTTCAGTCCTGGGACCTCTTCTGTTTGGTATCTACTTCTCTGAAGTACAGGCTAACACAGAAGGCCTCTGGCTAATGAAATTTGCAGATGACTGCAAACTAGGAGCCATAGTGAAGTCCCCAAATGATGTGGACATCCTACAGAAGGGCCTCGCTGAGACAGATGCCTGGTGTCAGAGCCATGGCCTCAAGCTCAGTGCCAAAAAGTGCAGTGCCATCCCCTTTGGTAAAAACTCTGTACCCATGAACTACCACATAGGCAGCAATATACTTAACACTGAATGTCTGATAAGAGACCTTGGGACCCAGGTGGACAGTAGTATCTCCTTTGATAGTCACATCGCCACAGTAGTCAGGAAGTCCTTCTACATGGCACACCTTATCATAAAAGGGTTCTCATTCAGGAAAAAAGAGGTCATTGTTCCCCTCTGCTCAACACTCATTAGACCCATTATAGAGTACAATGCCCCATTTGGAATGTACCTCACAAGACATCTGCAGCAGCTGGAAAGGCCACAGAAGTACCTCACAAAGAGGATTACTGGCCTCAAACAAATGCCCTACACTGACTGCCTCAAAAAACTCCAGCTTTTCTCCATAGCATATTGCCTAGTCTGAGGTGATCTCTGCCTAACATGTAAAGCTATGTCAAACCCAGAGATGTTGGACATGCTACACCTAAAGAAATCCCAATCCCTCTGAGCTACACACTCTAGGGACCTAAACCTTGTCACCAAAATAAACAGGACATGCTGGAGGGATAGATTCCTGTCCCAGAGACTTCCCATACACTGGAACAGGCTACCCATCTATATCAAGCAAAGTTCTTCATTAGCACTCTTCAAGAATAATCTTGATGAGTGGATGGGAAATAGGAAATACACCCCGGGGATCACTTCTGTGTCTCTGCTCTACAGTGGCACAGGAAAATAACTTTCTTGAGTGGCGTAAGCCAGGGAACCTTATTGGCTAGGCTTAAGTAGGCCCTTTGGCTGATAGCCTAGTACCTACCTATGAACCTATGAACCTATGTATCAAAGTACATGTGCACAACTGGGACCCTGCTGCAGAAAAACTGCCTTTGAAAGCCATGCACATAATGATGGATGCAGACAATGTGTGTCATAGACTGCATGTATGCACATATATCTTGCAAATACACTTGCTACAGCACTGACTCAGTAGCTCAGTCTGTTAAATGCCTTGCATACAGTACATTCTGCCACTCCCAGTCCTAGGATCAAATCCAGTGTGTTGCACTTCAGTTACATTGTTAGGAACACAGCAAGTAATGATTGAGTCATGCAATTTTAACCCACAAAGGTTGCTGCTACTGAATTAACTGCTACCCATGTTTGCAAGTCAAAGACTTGTGGGTAGGGACGCACTGCACCTATTTGTATAGCCTAACTATATGTCGCCTACTACTCTGTAATTGGCACTGTTATATAACAGATGTACCTTACACACGTGCCTGTATTGGACTGTAAAGGGTATCCTTACCATGGCTCTGTTGTAATGACAAAGCTGACACTGCTGCCTCAGTTATACATACAGCTTGCTGTCCTCCAAAGTTTTCACACACCCCCATGTGTCCTAGGCTGCAGCAGCTTATACGTAAAGAGGGGGCAAAGGTCCAGTGACAGGGACATGTTTCACAGTTTTCCCCTACAAAGATAGTGAGCTGTAAGAATAGCAGCTACTGCATCAACATGCATATTCTGATGGGTATGACATCTGACACTCACATATCTCTTTCTCCTTACTGACCCACAATGTTTACCACTGAACTACCAGATAATTATAATGTCATGGGACAATGGCCAAACATATCATGCAAAATTGTGGACATATCTCATAAATATCAATAGTGGACAGTATTTGTACCTACACTCTGTGATGCTGTAGTCTCCACACCTCACTAGTGTCCATCTCAAAGACTAAGAAAGGGATCAAGGCCTACATGAAGCCCTTAAATATTGCACTGTGGTGCCATGTCATTGTCTAAAGAAAGTGCAGCCCAGCTGTTTTTGGATGCAATTAGCAAGTCTGTGCCACAGATTGGTGCACAGGCAATCACCTGTTAATGAACATTACCTATAAAAGGCAATCAACCGCTTACAGGGAACAGGTCTGCATGTTGCTTTACTCAGACAGACAATGGTTTTGCAAGCTGTTTGCAGAGATTTTGGTCAAAATAGGAGTACTTCGCTCAACCAGGTATGTAATACATGTCCCCATATAATGGGATGCAGATGGGAGGATGGAGGTATGGGGAATAAGTATTACAACAGTAGGCCTGTAATACATTTATGGTATTGACATGTTGGTGATACTCTACTGTCCAGCAGCTACAGGTATGCCTCTCAACTGTCCCTGCTTTGAATTAAGTCAAAGCCCTGCCCGTTACTCCCTTCTAAAATGGTCAGCTGTTGTAGGAAAGCTAGTGGATTATGAGTAAGACATATTGACAGTAAGTAAGGGTGTGCACAGCTGTAATATCAAACAATGTACTGTAATTCACCTCTTCTCAGTCTGTCAATGTCACACAGAAATAGTTCTGACATTGTAAAGGCATCCCTGACTGTCCCTGATGTACTCTAGCTAGGTCACTGTTTTGTTGGCATTTGTACCCCACTGCTTGAGAGCTATGGTTAACATATGTGTCAACCCTTTACAGCAGGAATTCAGGTCATAGCCATAATTAGTGAGGGGACACAGGCCCAAACTCAGCGACAGTGTATACATATTGGCCATACAAAGTAATAGTATGAATAGACTAACAGATATTACTGTACCGTGTTTTCTGAGGGGTCTGGCATGTGACAGCCAAATTCTCTATATTCTAACAACAGCCATTGATGATTGGCCAACCATTTGTCAGATATCCACATGTGTGTGTCAAAAGGACCACATCTATGAAGCACATGTTCACATTCCGGAAACATCTATGTAGTGGAGAGGTATGATGCCTACAGGGAAGATATACTACAGCAGGTTTGCATTGCTGTCTGTCATTGTGGCACACTGATGTTGCTGGACTTTCCCCATATAGTTGTTGTAATAGCACATGGCTATTTGTCTAATAGTGGCTGTATGACATAGTAGTGGGACTTTGCCTGTAGGGGACACACCACAGTAGACTGCAGTGATGGTTATGGAGATATACAGCAGACTCTGCCATGACACAGAGGTACGTAACTAGTATTGCTACTATCTTGGTGATAGCCACACATATAGTGTGTTGATAGACTGCAGGGTATGATGTGTGAGGGAGTGGTGGATAGTGCAGCCTGTTTTGGTTGTACAGTATCTGTACATTGTGGACATCTACGTATCTAGTCCTGTAATGCGTTCCCCAGTTGTTGCCTTGCAGGTACAATGTATCAAGAGAGACATCCTCCATTTTCATCTGCAGAAAATGACACTACAGTGGATGCCATCAGACCCAACCACTACATCCTGCTGTCAAGGGGTCACCACAATCAAGAACAGTGGGCAGCATTGTGGTCCGATCTTGTGAGGGCTGTTAATGATATTAGCCAACAGGACCTATGAGCAGGATTGACACCAGGGCACAGACATGGTCAATGCCGCATATCAAAGGACAGCTGCTGTTGCCAGGTATTGTGCTACCACTGGTGGAGGGCCTGCAACACAACAACCACTCTCAGCCACAGAGTAATTCCTGGTGAACCAAGGATCGACCCATGGAATATCTCTCAACTGTACAGATTTTCGCAGTATGTCCAGATTTTTGCCTCATATTTTTGGTCTGATTCTCAAAAAATTGTGGTTTTCTGGCAAATCAGGCAAAGGGTTGAATCCAGACAATAATGACAAACATTTGAGTTTCATATTTCAGACCCTACAGAAAATTCATGCTAATGCAAAACCTGTTATTCTATCAACTTTCTAACTTTGTAATTGTAATATTTAAAAGTGTCCCTATTTTTGGGACTTTGTCCCCCATTCTTTATGGCTTTGTCTAGATTTTTTGTTTTAAGAGGTTGAGAAGTATGACCTACAGCTCCCAGCCAACCATCACACCATATATCCTGGAAGTGGGTGCCATCAGAGGAGTGTCCAGGTAAGCCGACTGTGTTCATCAGTATAATATATTTGCAATCATTGTGGCTGGCTCTGCAGACCAGTACATGGGTGTCAGGTCTATTTGCATTGTAGGTGTATTGGCTTTTCACCACAGTTGTGCACACATACTCAGAATGTCAGCAATATAGCCCGTATCACATTAGCTACTGTACATGTGGATATATGCACATATTACTTTGTAACACTGCAACAGTTGGTGTTGCTGACAGTACCTCTCCCTCACCTTTTCACAGGTACCTCAGGTGTGGCTGGAGTTTGTGGTTCTGTACCTGGTAAATGTCATACTGTTGTTTTTCCTGATCAGATATATCCTATGAATGTTAAGGGCTGCCATTTGCCTTTTGCACAATTGTTATGCTTAGCCAGTGTAGAATAATTGTATGTTCCATTTTGGAGCAGTTAACTACAGTGCATAGCCCAGAAAATGAATGGTGTGTATTTGTACAAACATTAACATGTTTGCATTTATAGTTAGGAGCAACTACACACCCTGCTATACATGAGGCAATTACTCCAAGATGCCCATTCATACACAATAAGGAGAAGGTACATATCTGAAGCAGTGGTACTACAACTGGCATATCATTGTTAAGACAGGTGTACTGGGTTTTATGTGTAGTTCTGTCACATACACTGTCATATTGCACATCTCACAGGTGTATTGAACTGGCAACATTACCCGGATGTAGCTGATGTGCATGTTATACACAGCCTTAGTTGTCTGTGCATGTTGTTGTGGGTGTGTGTGTGTTGAGCATGGGATCAGAGATGACAAGATGTGCGATGTAATGCAGTTGTGGGTCCTCATCTGTATAAGTCTGTGTGGGTTACCATACATAATAGTGCAGGTGGTAATGTACTGCTTTTGTCTTGCTTTTCACAGATGAACAGGGGGTTGGAGTCTGTCCCCCTCACAACCTGATGTCAGTGTCTCACTGGACTCTGATGATGATGGTGGCCATAGTGAGGCACAGGTGGGGTTGATGATAGCTGAATCTGTCCCAGAGGTTGACATCCCTCTTCTGCCCCATTGTCCCCACACACAGTCAGTATACCCACACATATCCAGTCACCAGAGGCCACAGATATTGGACAGTCAGGGGGTGGCAATATAGTAGAGGACAGTGTGAGAACTATGGCGTCAGTGAGTGTAGACATTGGCCATAGCCAGACAACTGGTGAGGTCCCACACAGGCAGATTGACAGGGGTGCTTGTAGGAGTACTGCTGCCCATCCACTTCCTGTTACAGGTGTCACATCGAAGTCCACTTGCCACATGTTTTGGGCTGTCATGGAGGTAGAGGCACAAGCTGAATGCAACTTCATATGGATGCTTAGGGTTATGGATGCAGCACAGTCTGACATCCATGACTTACTTCACCACACTTGTGACACCATGGAACATTTCACTGATGTAGTGGACAGAGGGTGGGCTCAGACAGTGTCTGTCTTTGAGCGCACATTGTCAATGCTGGAACATGTGGTTGGGGTTGAGTTCGGACACGTGGACGAAGGGTAGCAACACCATCTGTTAGTAGTCCACATGGCCATGCACACTCACGTTCTGGTAGTGGCAACTACAGAGGGAGGTGTGTTGTCCACGCCATGATGTGGCAGACCATGAGCATGTGGTCCTGGGTGGTTCCATGGGTGACTCAGGCCCAGCAGACAGCAGTCACCATTAGGTACTTGCACCGCACCTGATCTTGGGCATGGTGCTGCCCATGCTACTCATAGAGGACCCAGTTCCCATGTTTGTGAATGGAGACAGTGAACTGTCCAGTCTACCATGTACGGTCCACAGCTGTCCACCATATGCTTGAGCAGGGCTAGCACCGAGCTTGACTGTGTACATGCTCACACTCCAACACCACTGTCACATGCAGCTCACCTACAGACACACACAACACCACTCCATGACCCATGTCACCAGCACCCCTTCCTGACTCACACACATGCTGTCAACTGTTTGGCACAGCCTTGATCTCTGGCAACACCACACCACACCCTGTATATGTGATGATACCTGTGCCACATCCCTGCCATCCATGCCATTAATGGGGGGACCTGCATATATGTGTCTGATACACAGGGTGACCATATAACTTTACATGTGTTTGTGTAGTGCAGTAGTGTTATGCCATTTCAGTTATTGTGGACCACAACAGGTACTGTATGCTAGCATGTGTCGGGAGTACACATCAAACATTGTGTATCTTTGTTGCCTGATGGTTCACTGGCAATAGTGTCACAGAATGACTGGTGTGTAATGGAGCTGTGTATGTTTTTGTCCCAGGAGTCTGACTGTTGCAACTATGGACACATGGCGGAAATACAGGGGCACAGGATGGCAAGGCAGCACAGCAGAGATATGACATCAACAAGCTATGAAAGTATATGTGCATGGCTCCCTAGGTGCATATGTGTAGAATATTGTGTCAGGGACAAAAGGGACAGTCAGCATTATCATGCTTTCATACCCTGTGACACACCCTACTACCCTTGATACATGTCACATGGGTAGTCTGCACATACAACTACAGATGGTGGTGGACATCAATTATGCTTATGTAGAGGAGGGCAATTTAGGGCCAGAGTCTAGTCACAGGGCCATAAAATGCATAACCAATGTACAGGGGTAGGCCACATGGACATCTCTCTTGTGCTGTCAGGGGGCATATTTACACACTCACATGTTGGATGCTGTGAGAGTAGAACCCCTATTTATCTAGTATTACATACTACAGCTTACAGCAGTCATTGCATGTGCCATGCTATTTATTTGCTACTACACTGTCAGCCAGTGCTCTTAATGTGGATGACATCAGGAGGCCATGTAACAGAGGCCACTGTTCAGGCCAGCAGCTAGTCATTGGGCGTAAAATGCATAAACATTGCACAGAGATAGCCCATAGGGGCTTGTCTAAAGTGCTGCAAGGATATATTCACACACACACACACACACACACACACACACACACACACACACAGAGATGGATGCTGTGAGATTAAACCTCCTACCTAAATAGTATTACACACTATAGCTTGCAGTAGTTATTGCATGCACCAGGCTGTTTATTTGCAACTACGCTGTCAGCTGGTGCTCTTAAGGTGGATTACATCAGCAGGCCTTGTAACTGATGCCAGTGCTGAGGCCAGCAACTAGTCAGTAGGCAAAAAATGCATAATCATTGCACAGAGACAGCCCATAGGGGCTTGTCTAAAGTGCTGCAAGGGGATATATTCACGGACACTTAGATGTTATGAGATGAGAACTCCTATCTAGTATTACACAGTATAGCTCACAGTATTTATTGCAAGTGCCACACTGCTTATCTGATAATACACTGTCAGCCAGTGCTCTTAAGGTAGATAACATCAGCAGGCCTTGTAGAGGAGGGAATTTAGAGGCCAGCAGCCAGTCACAGGGCCAAAAATGCATACCAATGGACAGAGACAGCATATATGTCCATAGTGCTGTGAGGGGATATATTGATACACACACACACACACACACACACAGAGACACACACACACACACACAAACACACACACACACACACACAGACACACACACACACACACACACACACACACACTCACACACACACACACACACACACAGTTGGATGATGTGAGATTAGAACTCCTACCTAACTAGTATTGCACACTACAGCTCACAGTATCTATCACATGCACCACAGGTTATGCTTGTTGTACATGCTGATGCAGGCATAGTGCTTGTGAATTCCACTAAGTGCCCTTGTGTTACACAGCATATGTGGCCTGCAGAGTGATACTGCTTGGTACTGTTATTATATCTAGTGTCCTATGGGTGAGATACCTGGTCATATCCCTGCTATATGTGTACACCAGTTTGATAAGCATACATGTGGTCAGGGACAGTATGGCCTGTCCAAGGAGTGTGTTGCACCCATTGTACATTACCCCACCTGCATACCTATGTCTGTCTGCTGGGTTCATAGGTTCATAGGTTTGTACTAGGCTATCGGCCCTAGTAGGTTGATACTAGGCTATCAGCCCCAGGGCCTATGCAAGCCTAGCTATAACAAGTCCCTGGCTATTTCTTCCCACACTATTTACTTCCCTGGACCCCTGTCTAGCAGGGTGACTGATGTGATCCCCGGGGTGTATTTTCTTTCTCCCATCCAGTCATCAAGGTTCCTTTTGAAGAGGGCCAAAGAGGCGCTCTGCTTGACATGTATGGGCAGTTTATTTCAGAGTCTGGGGAGTCTCAGCATGTTTTGTTTATTGTGATGACAAGGTTTAGATCCCTGAAGCGTGTGGCTCTGAGGGATTGGGATTTCTTTAAGTGTAGCATGTCCAACAGCTCTGGGTTTGACATGGCCTTGTATGTTAAGCAGAGATCGCCTCTGAGTAGAAGATATGCGACAGAGTATAGCTGGAGTTTTTTAAGGCGGTCAGCTAGGGCATCTGCTTTAGGCCTGTGATTCTTTTAGTGAGGTATTTCTGTGGCCTTTCCAGTTGTTGCAGATGTCTTGAGAGGTACATACCAAACGGGGCATTGTATTCTATAATGGGTCTAATGAGGGATGAGTACAGTGGGACAATGACCTCCTTTTTCCTGGATGAAAAGCCCTTAGTGATGAGGTGTGCCACATAGAAGGATTTCCTGACTGTTGTGGTGATGTAGTTATTGAAGGTGAGACCACTGTCCATCTGTGTCCCTAAGTCTCTCATCACACTTTCAGTGTTTAGTGTACTGCCACCTATGTGGTAATTCACGGGTACATGTTTTTTCCCAAAGTGGATAACTATACATTTCTTGACATTGAACTTGAGCCCATGGCTCTGGCACCAAGCATCTGTTTCTGTAAGGCCCTTTTGTAGAGTATCCACATCATTTGGGGATTCAGTAATGGCTCCTACCATCCTACAATACATCAGTGTTCCCATACAACTGCAGTAACAGTATGTTTGCAAGGATATATCAGCAGACCACACAATTCCAGGGCTGTCACAAAGAACCTGGCTATATGTTGTATTTTCCACAAGAATAGGGATCACAGCAGCAGTCACAGTGTATGTCTGTATGCAGTTGATAGCGTGAGGAATTAAACCTCACTTTCTGGAGGCTGGTGTGGCTCACTGGTCTAAAGACATTAGCCTGGATGACAGGGTTGATGGTTCAGAGTTGGTCACACCTACAACTTTTGCATGTGAATTACTCGTATGGTAGGAGTCCCACAGACAGTCATAACAACGTAATCTGTTATTGCACGGAAGCTGGATAAAGCTAGAGAAAATGGGGGGACAGAGGTTCAAACCTACAGACATTATACATGCTTTGAGTAACCTAGAAGGTGGCAAGTATAACAGTAGGTTGCAGCAGATCAGATTTCTGCAGTATGTAAAGGCCATCACTTAAATTTATCAGTACTTACAACAATTCAGTGGACTGCATTTTATAGCATCTTACCAGAAAAACACAACTGTATGAGGAACAGCGAAGACATATGGGGCGGAATGCTGGAATTCTGCAAAATCATGTATAGTGAGTGCTATGAAGACTATCACCCTGTGTGTGGTATTACATCATGTACCCCAGTCACATCATACCTCTCAACCTCTTAGAGCAGGGAATCTGGACAAAGCCATGAATAATAGTGAGTCAAAGGCCCAAATATAAGGAGAAGAATTAACTTTTGGCCAGACAAATGTGGAAAGTTGATAGAATAACAGGTCTGGCAGTAGCATGAGCCTCCTCATGTGTATGGAGTCAGTAACTCAAATGTCTCTCACCATTTCCTAACATCAGTCTATAACGTTTTGCCCCAATGTGCCAGAAAATCACAATGCTATGTAAAACATACCAAAAATATGACAAAAAATTGATAAGTATGGGTCATATATTACGTTCAGCAAATAGCTGGGGAATGCCTTGGACAAACTATCAGGGAGGTGCTGGACTGTGGAAACAGGTCCAGCAGCCAGTTTGCTGCAGCACACAAAATCCTGAACTGGAGTACAGGTAGGTCTGGCCTGGAGTCACCTTGTAAGTATTGACAGTCACAGTGGGAATGCGCCTACACTTAGCTAACTCAAGCCCATGTCTGTTGCCTTATATGCCCAAAGACCTGCTTTGTAGACATACATCTGTACAGACATACAGCTACATATATATATCTGTCTCTCCATACCCCCCTCACACTTGATTAGTGTCTCTATCAGTCTGTTGCACACACACACACACACACATATATATATATATATATATATATATATATATATATATATATATATATATATATACCATAACAAACTTCTCCAAAGTTAACTTTGGGCTCCTAAAAACAGAGGTGGCTAACTTCATGGCAGCCATGCAAATGGAGATCAGTTGCATGACTGCCAAATCATACTCCGATGCACTGTACGGACATGTATTTAAATTGATTTTAACTGTGTGGAAGGAATATTAACTGAACTGGAAGTTAGTCAGTGTTTGCTGAATTTTGTTATTTGCTAGTAATTACAGGTGTGGGGGTAGTCACATTCTTTGATTTCCTGTCCTTGCCTATTTAAGTGGTACAGTGTGAAATATTTTCTGCTTAAAAACCTCAGCTTTGGCTGGCTAAGAACTTGCTGTATTCAACTGGAAGTATAAGAGAATTTAAGTACCTTTATCTGCTCTTTTTTTTCAAATAAATACAGTATTTAAATTGATTTTAACTGTGTGGAAGGAATATTAACTGAACTGGAAGTTTTCACTCTGCTCTTCAGTTAATCCCACCCACCCTCCTTGTTTTTGTTTTGGTGTTAATCTTAGTGGCCTTGCAACTGCCCGCCCCTCTTGTAAATTTGTGTTTGGATACTCCTTCTGGGCCCATCTCATTTGCTCACTCAACTGAGTGCAGTGAGAACATATTCTGATTTCAGGCACTCCTACTGTGTACAAAGAGAGCATCTGGGAAACAGAAAAAAATTTAAGCTTGTTTCCTGCCTTTCCTGTTAAGTGGTATAGACTATTTGTAGGCTTCTGAGCCCTTCTGTGTTGGAGGGAAGCCTTCTAGCTTAGTTTTTTTTTCTTATAACTAGCCAGTTTTCTAGTTTCAGCACTCAAATCTGTTTCTTTGATCTCAGCACTTGTTCAGAAAAAAAAAAAAAAATTTCATCTGCTTTTACTGTACTTGTGTTTCTACCTACTTTTTTTTACTTTTGCATCATCTTAAAAGTACTCAATTGTATTTATTACTGCTTGGTGTAACTCATTCTAAGCCTTTTGGTTTAAACACTTGGGCTTCGAACCAGTTGTTTTGCACTGAGAGGGTTTGTGGTCTGCACTGTAGTGGCAGAACAGGTAGCTTACATCCTTCTAGGGAACTGCTGATTGAGGGCTCAGTGTCTGTTATTCTAAAAGTGTATTAATTCTGCTTTAAGCACTTGGGCTTTCAGGCCAGTTATTTTACATTAAGAGGGTTCGTGGTCTGCACTCTTGTGGGAGGAGAGGCTGGACTCTGCCCTTCTGAGCTTGGAATTTCTGGTTCAAGGCTTATAGTGCATGCATATCTGAACTGCTTCTTACTGAAGTTGGTGCGCCTTGTTTGCTGTGGCATAGACTGGATTCGGGCCTGCTGGATCTAGCTTTGTTTGTGTAACTTGAGCACTAATCCAGGCATTCTCTAAAGTATTCAATTGTATTTATTACTGCTTGGTAGTAACTTGATTAAAGTGTAGCTATCATTCTAAGTCTTTTGGATTAAGCACTTGGGCTTCAGACCAGTTGTTTTACATTAGGAAGGTTTGTGGCATGCACTGTGGTGGCAGGACAGGTAGCTTTCATCCTTCTACGTTGGGAACTGCTGATTGAGAGCCCAGTGTCTGTTATTCTTAAAGTGTATTAGTTCTGGTTTAAGCACTTGGGCTTCAGGCCAGTTATTTTACATTAAGAAGGTTTGTGGTCTGCACTCTTGTGGGAGAAGAGGCTGGACTCTGCCCTTCTGAGCTGGGAATTTCTGGTTAAAGGTTTATAGTGCCTGAATATTTGAACTGTATCTTACTGAAATTGGTACACCTTGTTTGCTGTGGCATAGACTAGATCCAGGCCTGCTGAATCTAGCTTTGTTTATATGCTTGTTGTTTGTTTGCTTATTTCCCTGGAACGCTAATTCCACCTAATCTGCTTCTCAGCTTCTGTGGATCACTAGTGATATCTGCATTGCTTACTGTACTTATTTCCTTGTTTCACTTGAAAGAAAGTTACTGTTTGTCGTTTTGCATTTAAGTTACCTGTAACACATTGCACTTAAGTTACCTGGCACTTGCTCACTAAAGCAATTATATAAGTCAGCACTAAAAATTAAAAGCACTACACCCTCACTCCCCACTGGCCCTGGTTTTCAATTATTAAGGAATTCCCAATATTATTCTAGCATGTCCAAAGGTCAGTTGTCAATCTCCTCTCCGGTCCAGCTGGTGAATCTGGGAATCTTGAGGCAATGTTACAACTGCCTCATGTACACAGACAACCCTCTCCTCCTCCCAACAAATTCCAACACATGTGAGAGATGCAACCATATAGCCAAACTGCAGGCTAAGCTCTCTCAACTCAGTACTGACATAACCAGTCAGGAGGAGAAGGAAACCACACTCACTGCAATTCCAGCCTCACATAGACCTACCACGACAGCAAACCAAACACATAATCACACAAAAACATACTCGGAGGCTCTAAATAAAGATCTGCCGAAGCAGCAGAGACCTCCAAAGCAGACACCCAAGCAGCCACTACCACAAAACAAAACTCGTGCAACACATATCTCACAAAGCCAGTGTGCCGAACAGTCACAGCCCTTAAGACTAAACAACACACCTGATACACTTGTAATAGGTGACTCTATCGTCAGGCACACTGACGTCCCGCTCACCAGGTTGAACAAGGAGAGGGTGACGGTGAGCAGCCTGTCGGGTGCTAGGATCCGCCACATAACACAAGCACTCAGGTCACTCCAAGGCAAGTACAAATATGACTCAGTCATTGTCCATGCTGGTGTGAATGACCTGAGACGTACCTCCCTGGACTACATGAAAAGAGACATAAAGGAGCTCTCTGAGCATGTAGCCCAGGCCGGTATGACCCTGACCTTGAGTAGCATCTTACCCTCACCAAGAATGATGCCACAATATGAAGACAAGAGGATCAATTTCAACAATTGGCATAAGTATTGGTGTCATTCAAAGGGGATCCAATGCCTGTCAGCTTGGGATGATATGCTCGACAAGCCACGATGCTTCGCTAGGGATGGCTTGCACCTGTCACCCCTGGGCTTTCAGATATTGGCAAAGGCTCTTGCTACCCCCATAATGCCTTTTTTAGGCAAGGCTCAAAAGACAAACCCACCTCCATAGGTATCGCAAGGGATAAGAAACTAAGAGTAATGCTACTCAACGCCAGAAGTCTAAACCTCAAGATGCACGCACTCGAAACTCTCCTTAGCATGGAGAACATCGATATCTGTGCAGTAACAGAAACCTGGTTCAGGGCTCCCGAGAGCACCCCAGCACTACCAGGTTATACCTCATACCATGCTTTTCGACCCAAAAACTTGGACCGAACCAAAAAAGGAGGGGGAGTATCGATATTCATCAAAGATACCCACACCTCCAGGTTGGTGGCAAAGCACGAAGCATCAGAGACTATCCATGTGCAACTAACAGTGGGTAAAACTGCCTTCCAGTTTATAGCCTGCTACAGACCACCCTCCCAAACCCAGGAACCCCACTCGGCCTTCCTGAGAACACTGGAAAATAAGAAGGTCTCTCCAAACACCATTATATTGGGCGACTTCAACTACCCAAACATAGACTGGGAGCATTACTCTAGCTCCAACACCCTAGCCCAAAGGTTCCTAGAATTTATAAACTCAAATGCTATGGAACAACTTGTTACCACTCCCACAAGAGCGGAAAACATACTGGACCTGATCATCACCAACATGGGGACTCTATGCTCCAGACCAGAAGTGTATCCCTCACTGGTAAGATCAGACCATAAACTAATCTCACTGGATATTCACATCCCGACTCCACGCCCTGCCCAGAAAACCACAGTGAAAAACTTCTCTAAAGCAAATTTCACACTCCTCAAAACTGAGGTGGAATCCTTCAAAGCCCCCGGGCCTGTGGAAAATACGGCCCAGACCGCAGAATCCTTTATAAATGCATTCTATGAACACCTTCAGGAATGCATGGATCATGCGATCCCAAATAAAACCAAGACCCAATCCTCCAAAGGCAGACGTCCTGTCTGGTGGACCCCAGCCATAAACAAACTATACAATAGAAGGAGGAAGCTACTAAATGATAGAGCAAAATCCAAAAAAGGAAGGCATCACTGATCAGTATTAGCAAAAAACTATGGGCACACATAAAATTGTCTAAGGCCAGCTTCGAGAGAAAAATTGCACAGGACACTAAGGATAATCACAAGGCTTTCTTTAGTTATGTTAGGAACTTGGGTGGTAATTCCCAGATATGCTCAGAAATAGTCCAAAATGACAAAAAATACACCGAACCCACAGACATTGCCAACATCCTAGCTGACAGGTTCAGCGCAAACTTCTCCCCCCCCCCTCCACACCAAAAGTGCAAATATCTATCCCAGCAGAGTGCTGCCCCCCTGACATCTCAGATGCTCAGGTAAGAGCCGCCCTCTCCAAAGCAAAAAACACAGCATCAATGGGACCAGACGGTGTCCCGGGCTGCGTCCTACATGAACTCCAAGAAGAGCTACACCCAAACATAAAACTACTGTTCAATCTCAGCCTTACTACAGGATATGTGCCCAAAGAGTGGCGTACAGCAACATTGGTCTCTCTCCATAAAGGTGGTGCCTCAATGGATCCTGGAAACTATCGCCCCATAAGCCTGACTAGCTTGGTCTGCAAAGCTATGGAAAGGATCATCATGGACCTCATAAATAAAGATATTGGGGACCTACAAACACTGGATCCTACCCAGTTCGGCTTTGTTAAGGGCAGATCCTGCCTCTTAAACCTGGTTGATTTCTTTGAAACAGTCACCAAGGCCATTGACGAGGGGAAGGTGGCCCACACAGCCTACCTGGACCTCGCAAAAACCTTCGATACAATACCCCACTCGGGCATTATAGATAAGCTCACCAGCTTAAATATAAACCCCTATGTCACTAGATGGATTGCAAACTGGCTCAAGGACAGAACCCACATGGTTAGAATTGCTGGAGCCATGTCAGACTCCAAACCAGTTACAAGTGGTGTCCCACAAGGCTCAATCCTGGGACCTCTCTTGTTCGGTATATATTTCTCGGAGGTACAGGCCAACACGGAAGGACTGTGGCTGACCAAGTTCGCAGATGACTGCAAACTGGGCGACATAATCGACTCTCCAGCCGACACAAGCATCCTCCAAAAGGGCCTCGTAGAAACAGACAACTGGTGCCAGAGCCATGGCCTCAAGCTAAATGCCAAAAAGTGTATAGTCATCCCCTTTGGCAAAAACAAAGTGCCCACAAATTACCACATAGGTGGTAATCCATTAAGTACAGAAGAAGTAATTAGGGACCTGGGGACCCAAGTTGATAGCAATCTCTCATTTGACAACCACATGGCCAAAGTGGTTAGAAAAACATTTTATATAGCCCACCTAATCATGAAGGGATTCACATCTAGATCAGGGGACGTCATCGTGCCTCTTTACTCATCCCTCATCAGGCCCATAATTGAGTACAATGCCCCTTTTGGGATGTACCTTACCAGACACCTGCAGCAACTGGAAAGATCCCAAAAGTACCTCACCAAGAGGATCAAAGGGCTCAAACAGATGCCATATGCTGCCCAGTTAAAGAAACTCCAGCTCTACTCAGTGGCATACCACCTGTTCAGAGGCGATCTGTGCCTGACGCACAAAGCCATGTCCAACCTGGAATTAATGGACATGCTGCACCTCAGAAAATCCAAATCCCATCGAGCTATGCACTCGAGAGACTTGAACCTCAGCACTGAAATAAATAGGACATGCTGGAGGGACAGATTCATAACCCAGAGGCTCCCTTCACTCTGGAATAAAATCCCAGTCCAGGTTAGGCAGAGTCCCTCATTGACTCTCTTCAAGAGGAATCTTGATGAGTGGATGGGAGATCGTAGGTTTACCCCGGGTATCACTTCTGTGTCACTGTTAGACAGAGGCACAGTATACTAACCTCGAAAAAGGGCATAGCAAAATAAATTTAAAATGGGTGGCGAAAGCCAAACACATTCTGGCTAGGCTTATAAATGCCCTAGGGCAGATAGCCTAGTATGAACCTATGAACCTATGAACCTATGTACACAAATGCATGGATCTTGTCATACCCAATAGAACCAAGATGCTCTCCTCCAAAAAAGGAAGCCAATCTGGTGGTCCCCTGCCATAAACAAACTCTACAACAGAAGCAGGAAACTGATGTGGAATAAGGTGAAGTCCCAAGACTGGAAAAACTCCCTTATCGGCCTCAACAAAAAGTTGAGATTCCTCATCAAATCCTCTAAAGCTAGCTATGAAAACAGAATTGCAGCAGATAGGAAAGACAACTACAAGGCCTTCTATAGTTATGTAAAGAATCTCCATGGTAATACCCAGATTTGCTCTGACCTACTGCACAATGGTACCTCGTATACCGAGCCAATAGATATTGCCAATATACTGGCTGACAGATTCAGTGCCAACTTTACTCCCCCAGGGACCAGTCACAATACCAGTATGGCATGTACCTCAAGCAACACCTGCAACAACTGGAGAGGCCACAAAAGTAGCTCACAAAGAGGATCCTAGGCTTTAAACATTTGTCCTATATGGACAGACTAAAATCTACAACTATTCTCTGTCTCATATCACCTTTTTAGAGGTGATCTCTGCTTGACTTACAAAGCCATGCTGCCCAGCTCTGTCAGAAATGCTACATCTAAAGAAATCTCATTCCCTCTACACCACACACTCCACAGACCTCAACCTCATTACCACAAGCAACAGAACATGCTGGAGGGTTCATAACCCAGAGACACCCCATGCTATGGAATAGACTTTCCATACATGTTAAGCAGAGCACCTCACTGGCCCTCTTCAAGAGAAATCTTGATGAGTGGATGGGAAATAGAAAATTCACCCCAGGGATCACTCCAGTGGCTTTACCCGACAGTGGCACTGGGAACTAAGGTCAGGTCAGGTGGCACAATGGTACTCCTGTTTGTGACTGTGGGGACATAGACACTGGTGGGGGGCTGTTTATACCTTCCCGCTGATGATCCTGCCACAGCTGTTTCTGCAAGATCATATTGTGTAGCATGGCACATACTGTGAACATCTGTGCACATGTGGTTGAAGAGTACTGCAGGGCTCTACCAGATATATCTAGGCAATAAAACAATGACTTGGGCAGCACAAACACATGCTCTGTGATGTTCCTAGTTTGTGCATGTGCCTCATTATGGCGTTCTTTGATGGGTGTGTGTGCATTTCTGATGGGTGTCATCATCCACGGTTCCTGTGCATAGCTAGCATCCCCCAGCAGATGGTCATAAAGGATGTCCACCCTGGCAGTCTGATGAAGCGGTTTGATACACCGCAAAAGCACTTACTGTTCTGAATTAAAGTTTTTATGCTATTTATCTTGCCAGTTTGCCATGTTGGACTTGGGCTCACTGGCATATGTTAGCATGGCATCCAGGAACTGGTGGAGTACCCTGAATGCTGATGCCTGTGAGACTCCCATCATGTCCCCAGTTGGTCTTTGGAAAGTACCTGTAGCTACTATCATAAGGGCTATGCATAACTTTGTTCCCACTGGAATGGTTCCCCCTCTGTTGTCTCTGGGTCTCAGTTGAGGGCCGTAGAGCTCAGTTAGTTTTTGTAGTATGTCCTTGTCCACCCTGTAGCACTCTGCAATCTCCAGCTCATGTAGCTCCTGGATGGTTACCCTGGGCCTGAACACTCTTCTCTTTCTCAGTCTAGGCCTATTGCCAGCAGCAGCATCAGCACTGACCTCAGCATCTAGCACATACACATGCAGCAGAGGTGTAGCAGCCCCTTGCATTGCTTTAGTTAAAACTCTCATGCTTCTAATCCACTGGTTTACAACATGGGGATGAAATCAGATTGTAGGGTGTATGCAACCTTTATAGTGCTCTGCTGTAGGTACAGCCTGTGTGATCGGCTACCTATGATGCATTCCACCTGCCAAGTACATCATTATCAATGTTTTAATGGCCTAGTTTAAGTTGTACAGGGGTCATCAGTAATTTATATATGATTGGCTTTCCCAGGCAATTTTCTTTTTTTTTTTCGTTTTTGTTTTCAAACAGCCTTCCCTGCTAAGCACTGCAGCATGGAGCATAAACCCATGCGCCACAGATATAAACAATGCTCAACACTCAATGGACATACCTCCATAGATGGGTATGCTCAGCAGTCAAACTAGCTAAACCACATGCCCTGAAGTTAAAGAAAGCTTAGCAGGTACTAGACACACACACACCACCTTGCCCAGCTCAGTGGCACTGTGTGAAAACAGGTGCCGCTGAGCTCCAATGTGCTTGAAGAAATACAGACACACTCCCTTTTTATGTCATCTACCTCTTTTATGGACACCAACATGGTTCTGGGGCTATACAGATGTGGTCTGCAGGCAAGGATACACATTTTTGCTCTTTAGTAACTCCAGCTCATTTGCATACATATCCATGCACACAGCCAGGAAATTACACTATTCCAGACCCTGCCTCCATAGCAACCACAGAAATCGGCTATTGTACATACTCCATGCAAGGCCCTATAATGCATTATTGTCCTGTGTTATTTTTTTCCGTTTTTAAACTTTTAAATATTTTCTTTTTGCATAATGGCATATTTGTACACTGCTGCACCCCATGCAAACATAATATGAGTATTAATAAAATAATAATTTTAAATTATTTTCCATTACTTTTTGGCCACACTGGGCATAGTTTTGCACATATCTGTGTCTGCTATGCTATTTCTGTCCTTCTAAGTGGGCTTTTACAGCCTCTGTTCACTTTTTTATCTCATGTACACAGAATTTTTCCATGTACACTTCGGACACCAACACGGGGTCTGCAGAACTGCTTATCTGCTTGCCGGATCACTCCAACACCCTAATTTGCATGCAGTTCACTTGCTTATGAGGTGATTTGCATGCCACGCACACTTCCATGTTCGCACACTCATGTATGCCCCTCAGCTCCGTTTAATGGGTCACACAGCTGCTTACTTCCATGTAAGCTCTGTGCTACTATGCCTACATGGAAAATTAATCTGTGTAGGCTTTCTTGAATTCCCCCAATTGTGTTTAATTCCTGCACCCTTCACATAGCTGCTTAGTGCTTTACTACTTGCTGTTTAACTATGAATCCCAGCATGACTCTTGTATTTTAATAAATTGCTACATGCGTTTTCAAAAAGTGTGAGCCTCAAGGAAAGAGTAGTTTACTGATGTCTGAGTTAAGTCTGTTTTCAATGTGGGAGTGTTTTTTTTTGTTTTGTTTAGCAAATGGCTGTGAGTGCTTTTGCTGTAAAATTTGAAATAATCATTTAGATTAAATCCCAGTCTCAGTGATCATTGTAAAAGTAAAGAAGAAAATAATATGCATGGTGACAAATTTAAATAATGTTTTCTTGTAACTGGGGAGATACAAGTAAAGGCATAGCTTGGGGGACCAAGTCCATTACCTTGCCTATGGCCCCATTTGACCATGATCCAGTGCTGGGCCACAGTGCATGATTTTATGGTGGGATAATCTGTACTATAAAGCAGCATGGTTAAGGCAAACGTTCCAACCAGTAATCATACAACTTGTTGGATTAATGAAATAAAAGACCTACAATTAACATTAATAATAAACGTCAAACACTTACTAGACATATCTCATTTTTGTAAAGTTTTGGTGAAGTAGAAATTGCACAAAACTTGACAATGTTAACTGATGCAGACATTTTATAAAACAAAAAGATTAAAGCGAATCTGATGAAGATAAAGAGTATTAGGGTATCAGAAGGAATAGCAAAAACACCTTCATATATTAAATGCTGCATTAAAGATGAGACAAGTTGATACAGCAGTCATCTGAAACTCATATAGCTTGACGGCCAGAGAAGTCCAGCAAGCTAAGGAACAGGCATGTAAATAGGGACCAAAAACAGTAAAAGAAAGAAAAAACAAAACAAAACAAAAAAGCTTAAAAAAATAATGCCACACATGTACACACGCACACACGCACACATGCGCACACATGTACACATGCATGGGCTTGCATAGACACACAAACACACAAATACACACACACATATATACAGACATAAAGTCATACTCCTACATGTTTCATTTACAAAGTGATTTGCACTTGTATAGAGAGGCTCAACTCACTTGGTATCTGTA